>NW_018408382.1:334905-337687 GCF_002113885.1 Mizuhopecten yessoensis | reverse complement strand
TGTTTCTGTTTGTAGGTGAGGTCATTTTTAATGTCTCCTGTGAAGGACCCTCATGTAGAGCTCATCATTGTCATGTTCATCATACCACTGATTGTTAATGTAAGTATTTCACTTAGCCCCACCAAACACGTTCTGTTGGAGGAAATTGTTGGTTATTACAATGGTGAGATATAGGGTGAATGTTGGAGTTTGGATGAATTGATCCTTAAACACAAGTACGTTATGGTAGAAATGGTAAAATAATTTATCCAAAGAGAGGATATTCAAAGAGTGTCAAAAAAAAATCAATAAACAAGAAAGAAAGAAAAATAATTTGGGGGTATTTTCGATTTGATATGTATGCATGTGCTTGAAAAGCTTTAGGGAGTTTTGTTCTTTAATATATTAACTAAATTTTCACAATTTTTTTAATCTACAACCTTTTTGGTTTTAAGTTTAAATTTAACTGTTTCATCTTTTAAAATAAATAATACAGTTATTATTTGAGTTGATAAACTTTACACTTTCATTTTAGGCATTTATATTCTGGGTTGTTGACAACTTCCTGAAGAGAGAAATGAAAGGGACAAAAAGAATTTATGTAAGTGACAATGACCCTTCCGTCAAGTTCTACAAAATGACGGAACAGGTGCGCTGTTACAATCGAATAGAAAAAGCTGAGGACTTTATAGAATCAGATCTGCTTGTGTCGACAGATGAAGAAGGAGATGCCAGGCGCAGACTGGATGGGACGGAACGTCTTATCGCATAGGGCAGTCACAGAAACATCATTCATCACTGCTTTTTGTAATGTGATACAGCATGCCTTCACGCCAATCCTGACTGATTCACCTTCTGTAGTCACGCCCCTAAAGCTATTTTTTCAAAAAGTTGGCATTGTTCTCCTATGAGAGGTGAAATAAATGTGATACCAAAGGTTTACTGAAGCTTACAGACCAGAATTCAAACTGTTTGCCAGCTAAACATGGATCACCCGACACGGATGTTCATAATGGATACAGCTTTACTGGAATTACAAAGCCTTCCCCATGTAAAATTGTTTTGTTTACTGTAAATAGCTTTAGAGTGGTCCACTGTAAAGGTTCTATAGGCTGAAAGGTTTAACATTATACAGGTACTATATCACAGGTTCCACAATACAAAGGTTCTATATCAAGCAGGTTCTGTGTTATACAGGTCTTTTGTTAAAGTAGTCTGTTATACTAACTTTCTAGTTCTGTGTTAAACAAGTTCTAACAGAGATACAGTTAATATTGCACAAGTAGAACTTGACAAGGCCAGTGATAAATCTACATGCGAGTCCCAAGTCCTGTACTCACAGAATTTCTGGAATTAGTTAAATTTAACATTGTGGGACTCATTGTTTTTAGCAATACAGTTGAAAATAAATTGTAAATGGATCACTGCTGAAGGTCATAAAAAATCAAAGCAATTCGGGGGATCATAGAAATCTCTGTGTGTTTGATCTTTTTGAGATCAGATTTGTCAAGAGTTTCCCTACAATAAACAATATCTACACATTTATTTGAAGACTACATGAAGCAGTCAGTCACCAGCGTCATTTGTGTTACTCCTGATGCCAAGAGTTGAGCCAACACTTATCAGCACTATAAGTAATGTAAACTGTCAAATTATCACAAGTTTTGGAAGGATGATATAGAGTGGGGACCAGATCTGTATTTGACTCACCAGTGTAAGACACATGCTGATCAAATTACTGTAATTCATATCGAGAAACTTAAGTTTGACTTGTACAGATTTACTGAAAATGTATTTTTCTTGTGGTTTATTTACACATAATTGAGAAAAAATGTTTTTATTGCTTTTTGAATGATTTTTAAACTCGAGGTAAACCAGTCCCAATTTTGAGATGTATGGAGACATGCTCTAACATTAGGTTTTAATATTGTGTAAGATACCGTATATGTGCTTCAAAAAATCCATTAGACATTTTCATTCTGATAAGTCCTGTAACAAATTACATGTCTTTGTCAAAACAAAAAAGCATTTTGCACACTCAAAATCAATATAATAAATCCTGCAGATCTCGTCATTAAAACCTGAAATAAATCTGGATAGCTATCATACCACATCATAGTTTGTGATTGTATGGCCTCTGCATTAGTGCAGCTAATTGAGCAATCATGTCAAATGTGTTCAGAATCAGGTCTATTTAACAGTGTCTGTGTCATTACAAATTTCCCCATTACCAGTATCTACAAAAATACACATTTTTTGTTTTACAATATTTTAGNAATATATCAGGTGACCGTTAAGGCCCATGGGCCTCTTGTTTAGTTTCAGCTTTCATTGGATTAGCTAAAAGCTCCAGGCTGCATGTAAAATAAAAACATATTTTCAGTATAGATTCTTTAAAATATTGTTTCTCATGAAAATATACATTAGTTCATGGTGAAATTAGTTAGGTACTTTTTTCTTATATTTGTAATAATAGGGGGCATTGTAGTATAGAATCAAATCTTCCAAAAAATATGATTTCAAACTTCTGGGTTGTGCGACAGACTTTCATTATGTAGTTCATTCTCTTCAACCATTTATATATATCATATATATTTATTGATACCATCATTGTAAACAGTTCTATATGTGATATCTGGTGTTGTGTGTTGCCTTGTGTGCTTGAGCCAGATATGCCTTTATCTGAGNTTCCATTGACAAAGGTCAACAAAAATAGTGGCCGGTTTAGTCCCAATTCCCCAGGGGCCTGAGGGGCAGGGCCAAAAAGGGTTGAATTGACTGAAATTTCAAAAATCTTCTTCTC
>NW_018408382.1:315786-334596 GCF_002113885.1 Mizuhopecten yessoensis | reverse complement strand
TAGATCACACTTCTGTGACGTCATGTACCCTCACCACACCTATAGTATACTTAACTGGGGAGTGTTCTCTAGATCACACTTCTGTGACATCGTGTACCCTCACCACACCTATAGTATACTTAACTGGGGAGTGGTCTCTAGATCACACTTCTGTGACGTCGTGTAACCTCACCACACCGATAGTATGCTTAACTGGGGAGTGTTCTCTAGATCACACTTATGTGACGTCATGTACCCTCACCACACCAATAGTATACTTAACTGAGGAGTGTTCTGTAGATCACACTTCTGTGACGTCATGTACCCTCACCACACCAATAGTATACTTAACTGGGGAGTGTTCTCTAGATCACACTTCCGTGACGTCGTGTACCCTCACCACACCAATAGTTTACTTAACTGGGGAGTGTTCTCTAGATCACACTTCTGGGACGTCATGTACCCTCACCACACCTATAGTATACTTAACTGGGTAGTGTTCTCTAGATCACACTTCTGTGACGTCATGTACCCTCCCCACACCTATAGTATACTTAACTGGGGAGTGTTCTCTAGATCACACTTCGGTGATGTCATGTACCGTCGCCACACCTATAGTATACTTAACTGGGGAGTGTTCTCTAGATCACACTTCCGTGACGTCATGTACCCTCACCACACCTACTCTTGAAAGAACAGTGTACTACATTTTTTACCAGTGTTAAGCCCAGGGAGTTTGTGAAGTTGCAGTAGATATTAGATTTAAGACTTGGCACCTTTCTTTTATCACTTGGCACTTTCAACTGAACAAAAAAACAACAGAGTTTTCACCTGGGACAGTTTTCTAACAAAGGGATGAGCTTATTAATACTAGGCCCCACCCTATGTATGGAAAGTAAAGAAAAATAGGGGGTGGGCTTATTACCAGGCCCCACCCTATGTATGGAAAGTAAAGAAAAATAGGGGGTGGGCTTATTACCGGGCATGGGCTTATCACCAGTAAATAAGGTAATACAATGTATTTTACATGGAGAAACATTACAAACATTATGTCTTTATACAAAGTGTGATGTTGAAGTTCACCATGTTTTTGTTTGCTACTGTAAAATGTATTAATCATGTATATACAGGTACATACATGTTTGTATAGAGTTGTGCATCAGCCACTGACTGAAGATATTTCAAAATTGAAAACAACATTAAATCCCTCTTAATTATATAACTTGTATAAGACTATACTGGCTCTTTGTGACGATGTGATGCTATATTTTGATGGATATACACAATATTCAATTGTAATGTACACTTGGTGCATATACAGGTACCTGTATACAATGTATGACTTTAAGGTAGTGTTGCCATGAATTGTATTGTAAAATATAGGGCTTCATTTTGATACCCATAAAGACAGCTTTAATCCAACAACTAGATGCAATAAACCTGTTATGTGTGTTGACAGTATATTTTAGGTATTAAATACATCTCATCTTTAATACAGTATAATTATGTGGATGATTCGTTAAAATATATTTTCATGGGAACTTGCTTGGACCTTTATATCAAATACCAAAGTGATTTTCCAGCACATGCAAACTTAAAGAATTATTCTACTTCTTTATAGATTCATAGTAGGAGATATGACAAAATTACTCTCGATTTTATGGCCAGAAATTTCAAGTATTATAATTTCATTAATATTTAAATCAGTTTTGGTAATTATACCAAATGTTTTGTTTTTCTCTCTTTTCTCTCTTTTGTGTCATTTGATGTTTATTTTATAGTACCTAGGTTTTTCTTCTAACTTCATTCATATATATGTATGATAAATGTGAAATGAACTGAAAATGCTGAAATATGCTTTGTAACGACTTCATTGGATTATCATTCTTATTTATTATGGTCATATATTACATACATTGGATAACCCTATCATTTAAGTCAATTAAATAAGTATTACATATGTTAGTCCCTATTAAATATTTACCATTAAATAAAAGTATTGATTAACTTTCTTTTTGGTTTAACCCATTCACCCCTGAAGACACATTTGAACTCTTCCAATTCAAAGGTTGGAAAAGTTCATTATGAAATTTCAGGAGTGAATGAGTTAACTACAGATAAAAGTAGGTGATTCAATAGCGAGCTTGAATCACAGGATATTACTTTGTTTCTGATAGCATGTATATGAGATCAAGTTCAAATCAATTGGTTTTGTTCATAAAATGTCCAATGCCAAAATTCATGTTTTGTTTTCAGGGAATTTTGAAATACATATTTCTATTGTATGTTAGGAGTTTTGTTCATGTTTAACTATATGTGTATGAAATGGTTTTATCACATTTTTGATATATCAAATTTATTTACTGACAAAATTGTCTAGCTTTTGAGTAACAATTTTACATGAAAATATATTCACCTCGTGTATCTTTGGCGCTAGATTGCAAAGAAAATTTATTTATGTGAACTATTTGAATATCTATAATCAAAGAAATAATTTTCATCCTTAATTTCATTCTTAAATATTGCACCTTACTGATAAAAAATACATGGCAAATACATATATATTTGCATATTGCATATTTGTAACATCATTTTTCAGCCAATGAAATCACTTTCAGCAGCCGTTTTATCACTATTGTTGGTGTTTACAGGAAAATGTACAATGTTAGATTCTGAACACATCTTGTCACAAATGGATGTGTTTGCCACAAACTTATTTTGGAGTCATCCTGGTCTTGATCTGAAGGGTCCCCCGCATGGTTTTACAGATATATAATGTTTAATATAATGGGCTTCATGAGTTGAGTATCTAGCAGGCTTCTGACATGGAACTGTCTAAAGGCAGACTTGGTGTTTTTTTCGTTTTTAACGGTCAAACCGGTCGGACCACTGTTGTTCGTTTATTAAATGAGGTCGGACCTAGTAATCTGATGCTGCTTTCAGGCGAACCTTGACAAAGCCTTGCAAGGCCGGCATAAACATGTGCAGGTCCGCCAGGATTTATACCCGAAATTGTTACATTTATAAACGGTCAAACCGGTTGTTCCGCATAACCGAACAGGCCCTAGCAGTTTTCAGGACCTATTTAGGGTTTGTCATCTACATGGTCAAACCCTTTGAATCTTGTTTAAGTGTTCTCTTGCCCAAGATGTTTGTGCAATATGCCTAAAAAGACGGTGTATGCTTCCTTAACTCATTCACCCCTGAAGACACATTTGCAATCTTCCAATTCAAAGGTTGGAATAGTTCATTATGAAATTTCAGGGGTGAATGAAATTACAGTTTTTGTGAATACATTGTACATGATACAATATCTACACAGTCCTAGATGTATTATGACTAATTATACAAATTGAACAATTTGATGACAGTTTACTTTATACAGAATCACATATATTATCTAGATATCCATGTTAAAATCATTGAATACAATAAAAAAATCTTTAAGACATCTCTTCAAAGTTAAAAGTATTTTTCAAAGAGCATCTTCCTTTTCTCTCTGCACTAGATTGGACACAGGGGACTGTAACCTGATCCCTCGGTCACCTGTAGTATTTATATCTATTGTAATAATAAAGAGAGGCGAGAATTGTGCTACTGTGCCCTGTGAGATTTAAATGTAAATTGGTTTGTGATACTTGTTTTGTACAACAGTTGTGATAGCTGTCTAAATGTATGATAACTTGCTTTGTACTTAATCTGATTTTTCAGAACCCTTAACTAAGATTTTCCATTTGAAAGCATTACTTTCCCTTGACTCTAGTAATGTTTTCTACAGAAAAATGAATTTAAGAATTTCCTCAAGAAAGGTTTGTGAAACTGGGCTTGTATTATAGACACTGTAAACTTGCATTTTCATGTTATTTTTATAAAATGTTTTTAATATAACGTTTTCTGTATTCTTTCATTTATTACATGTTTTCATTATACATGTATGATCAAAAATGAGGGAAACAATTCATGTAGATCAGATGTTTCTTGAGAGAAGGATGGGGGGACGCAAGTTTCCCTCACAATCAATTAATTTGAGCACGTTATCAGTTTGATTTTATTGATTGACTTCAATTTTAAGTGTACTGATGTGTTTATGCCGACAATCAAAGCTTTGTGTCACTGCTGTGCCTGGGCATATTGCTATATTTCTATTTGCTCTGCATCCTCCCATTACAATTGGTAAAGACTATAATACATGTTGTGAGCCTATAACGCCATCTCGTCAGGTGACGACTTTTGTGACGTCATCTATCTGATTGCAACAACACTGACTTTGTTGAATTTTGCAAATTGATATGAATACATATGACTGCCAAATGGATTATTTTGTTTTCACGTTTTTGATTAATAATGATTTTTGAAATATATACTGTACTTAACCTACTTAACTGTTGACAAAAGAACACCAGAAGTGATGATGTAATACGCGACCACTTTCATTACTTAAAATCATAGCTTTATTAGAGTTACTTCCCTTTGCAAAGTAATCATCTTTCATTTTGATGATAGTGCTGATAAAAGTGCTGATAATAGTGCCAGTGATAATGATAAACGTTAACTGGATAGTACCCTTTGTGTTAGGAGGTAAAATAAGTTTATTCTAGTTTTTTTTATCAAAAAGGCAGAATCTTGTCTGTTACATTTCCAAAATTCCTGGTTATCTGCTTATTGTACTCATGGAAAAGTGTTAACCGTACGTGTCCATTATATCCTTGGTGTGATTGTTTGCCTGTGTAGTTTCCAATGTTTGTCCCTGCATGTTTTTGCTGATTCAGTTTTTCAAAAGAATGTACACAAAACATGTACAACGCACTAAAAACCACCATAGCTTTGCACCGATAGTTTGTTTTACTCCCCGATGATGTAATTCAGATATATTGTATAGATGAAGTGTATGATTTATTATACAGTATATTTTATTATTATTAAACTGATATTTCTCTATTTGGGAACTCTCTACTCCTTTTAGGAAAAAAAGGGTTTATTAAAATTTTGGTTTTGTCTATTAAATTGCTAGTGCACACAATGTTATGGGTAACATAGACCTGTATCACTCATATTTTTTTTGTTATTTTATGACAATACCCTTCATATTCATTGCTTTTGCCATAATTTGATAATTTGAAATGTTTTGTTTTTAACTATATGTGTATTGAGTTGGTTTGTTCATCCTAGTCGACCACACTGATGTTAAACCATGTTACGTCTGATATATGAACCGAGAAGTTCATACTAAATCATTTACATCCGTTATATTGTGACAGTAAGTGATCACAGGTTGTTCCTATGGAGATTTCCCGTAAATTTGAAAATAAGGCAATATTGATGTAGATATTGGCAACAAATATCAAATATAGTTTTTGTATAATGAAAAATGGCATGCTTGTGGGCAGTTTCTGAAGTTGCTTGAGTATCCCTCAAGTTCTGCTGATATACATGTGTTAAGTAGATTTAATGGCGGCTATGGGGTTAGGTGTAGTTTCTATAGTGTGCAGTTTTCAAAATTTGAAGGAATTTTTCCATTCATATGAAATGGTTGTTGATAAGATCATGGATTGGAAATAGAGTTTTGATTGGTTTGAAAGTGAATATGATGCACAAAAAGCGATTGAGTATTAACTTGGAGTGTCAGTTGTGTGTAAACCCTAACATGGTTGCTATAGACACCTGTCATGTCAGTAGGCACAGTTGAACACGAAATTACAACATTTCTGTGTATTTGTGTACGTGTGCTCACAAACTCATAATGTGTTTGCAGTCAATCTGCAGAACGTAACACACAGCAACGTGGGGTGGTAAAGGCCTTGTTGTTTTGGGTCACTCCCCAGAAAGCATTAGCTTAGTATCAGCTTAAAAGTTCAATAAAAAAAATGTACAGCTGTAACATGGAGTGACGGTTAGGATAATGTTGAGATGTAATTTGTGAAAGAAGGGAGAATATCCATGACACCCAGTCTTATGTATACTGTCAACATAAATGTAGTACATGGTAGTAAACCTACTGGTAGTATATGGAGAGAAATAGGCCTCTGTTAACTGATGTGTTTATTATTAGGAAACAGGTGTCATGTGAAAAACTTGTTTTAGTTTCATCCCCTGTTTGTGAAAAGTGTGGAAAAAAACCTATCTGTATTGTATTGTTCTCCAGTGCATGATGTTTTCAAAGGGCCTCTGAAAATAAAACGATTAAAAAACAAGAGGTGGTAATGTTTAAAATTGCTGAATGGAATGTAGGCTTAACTCATTCACCCCTGAAATTTCATAATGAACTATTCCATTCTTTGAATTGGAAGAGTTCAAATGTCTTCAGGAGTGAATGAGGTAATGTGTGGATATATGGTTAGATGAAATTTCTTTGTTTGCTGTGTAATGTGTATGAACTACATGTAAAACAAGATGTCACGATTGATTGGGATGTGTTGTGTTTGCAACGATAATGAGCTGAAGTGATCCTTTAATAGGATTACGTGATAATATATAATGAATAAATAATACATTTATGTTTAAAATGTCTTTACTTTTATCTATTTTGACACAAATACTCTTTGTGATGAGACCATTTATATGTCGTGTTCTGGAACACTTACACAATGTTAACTAGTAATATCCAAATATGGTCAGTCATTATAAATAGATATCTAACACCAGAGAGAGACATTTGTAACAGGAGAGGAAGAAACGTATTGCCAGACAAGGGTTCAAACTCAAGAGTCACGTCTGAACTCTTAGACAGAAGCTCGACCTCTGAACTCCGGAAGATTTAATGGCGGCTATGGGGTGTACAGAAGCCCAAGCTCTGAACTTCAGAAGAAAGTTTGATCTCTGCACTCTTGACAGAAGCTCCACTTCTGACCTCTAGACAGAAGCTCGACCTCTGACCTTTAGATAGACGCCTAACCTCTGAAATTCAGAAAAAGTTTGATCTCTGAACTCTTGACAGAAGCTCGACCTCTGACCTTTAGACAGACGCCTAACCTCTGAACTTCAGAAAAAGTTTGATCTCTGAACTCTTGACAGAAGCTCCACTTCTGAACTCTAGACAAAGGCTCTAACCAGTTAAGCTACCTGGTCACCAATAATTGATCCAGTCCAGTTCTGCTCCACATGGATAAAATATTGCACCTCCCATGCTAACATAAAAAGTCATCTCAAGGAAATTATTCGCTGATTTACAATGCACCAGATGCTGTATATGTGTACATTGTAACAATCTGATGGTGTTGGAGTACATCATTACTGATTACATTGTATGTAAAGTACAGACGCAGACTACAATATGTACGTCCAGAACTTATCACAAACATGTCAGATAAACATGTATATATAGTACAGATTATGTCAGAGTTATTTTGTTTGAAAGCATCCAATGTTAAGTCACCATGAAAGTTTTAACTTGCCTAGCCTAAAGGTCCATGCGAGCTTGTGCTATGGTGTGTGCATCTGACAATCAATTTTTCTGTTAAAATGCTACTATTCCAGAATGGCTGAGTGGGTTTTGACGAAATTATGGTAATATTGTTTTGGCCAAGAGGTTTCAATTTTGTATCAAGAGGGTCCCTGCATGGTATCTTCAATAAAAACAACCATACTAAAAGGATCAGCTTCAAGTTCCAGTCAGGCCCCTGAATACTGGGTCTCTGGATTAAGCTTAGAATCTGTAGAGATCACCACTCCATAACCACAAGGTATGAACATAATCATGCTACTAGGATTGGCTCCTGGGTCCAGCTCCACTCCTGGTTACATAGTCCCTAGATCACAACATGGAAACGGTCCAGGTTTCCACAATATACCAATAACCATATGTACAGTTTCTCATACATGAAGAGTTAAAAACATTTATGCTACCATAATTTGTCACAGGATCTTCCCATGGCCCCTTAATCATTACATTGGTATGATGAAGATAGGCATTCTATAAAAAAAAATAAAAAAATCGCAAAGCATGAAAAGATTCACACCATTATACTATCAGAATTGGTGAATGCGCCAGGTTCGTCACTGATGACTAAGGTTTCTGCGTGGTAAAAACATTGAAACGGTTGAGATTCCCATTCCATAACCCAGGGACGTATACTATACTGTCCCTGCATCAACCATCCTCGAAATCCAGGTGTTACTCTCACTTTCGCTCTCTGCACCCCTGAAATAATATGTCATAGCAAAATCGAAGGCTCGGTGTGCGCCACCTTTTTGATGAGACAAGAAGACTAGTTCGATCATTTGATGTACATCAAAAGAATCTCGCCTTCACGTAACGGTAAAAATTGACAGGCTTTGAAGTCGGGCGTTTCTCCTTGGTAATCTTCAAAGGATAGGTATCAGCCCAGCGATTGGTCAGGTGTTTTTTTACCCGAGACCAAAATCATAAGATATACAATTTCTGAAGACATATGAAAAACCTTCTTACAATATATAATAGTCACGCAAGATTCTTTTCTGAGAATTATTTCAATCATTTTCCTTAAGAGAATCTATAATAGGAAGATGTACTTTCAAATCTGCGTACCACTATTATCAGAGCTTCCGGGACATAAGATTATTTTTGTGGAATAAATGGAAAATTTGGATTAAAATTTAAACATGTTTAAATATTATCAGAAGTTTTGCTGTTCGATCGGCATACAGACAATTTTGAAAACACAAGAAGTATTGACAACAGAATTAAAGAATATGTATTTAAGTAAAATACTAACATTATTACATAATAGATGCTGGATACGGCCTGAACAATGTGGGATCGCAGCCAAACCGGCCTTGTCGCTATCACCAGCTGATTTCGTTAAATTTACATATTTTAAAGTACTTATAACAAAGTGGTTAAAATAATTGGAATCAATGAGTAGACAACAAATTACACTCGATTACACTTGCGCTCGGTGAATGACTCCATGGTGAGAAAGGCGCAGAGACGTGGTTATATCTCGTGATCTTAAAATTACCTTGAAAACATATGTATCAATTCCAAACCCTCTCCCAATAACATCATTATTTTAATTTTACGGAGTATCATAAACATCGCGTGTATATGGTGTAATTTTATATATAAACGTCCCTGGAATTTCTAGGATGGACTATCTGTTCGAAATTTAGACTGGATGAACTACTGAATTATCTGTAAAATAAATCATTTTCACGCCACCATCCTAACCAGGCAATTAGATCAGACTCTCTGCCTCCGTGTTCTGTATTACGTATATTCCGGATAATGGTAAAAAGTTAGAGTGGCGCAGTGGCTAGTGCACTCGCCTTTTCAGCAATTCGATCAAATGGGGCAACTGCACTATGCCTGCCCCTGTTGTTGTTGTTTTTCGAAGAAGGGTAACCCTTTTTTCTTGACACATAAGAACCATCTGGACCAACAATAAGTTTTATAATTCTTGTTTCATATTTGTTGTAAAATAGATATAAAGTTAAACTAAAACAAAAAATAAAACTGTTGCAGTGACTGTATTCGAAAAACAACCACCGCATCTCACAGAGACATGTCACAGCAGGGGTGTTTCTTCTGTGTCCAAAATTAATCTGACCCAAATATATTCGATTTTCCTCCATTTCATTTGTGAATTTCTAATTAAAAAGTTGAACCCAAGTTTTCTATGGCTTCCCTCAGCCAGCAATTTCAACAGTTGTAGGCCTGAGGTTGTTGCCAAAACACCACTGATTACACTACCCTAAACAATAGGGAATTAATCCCTGCATTGTCAATGTTAGCAAGTGTCGAGTTAGGTCAATGATCACCTGGGCCCGTATTCATGAAACCGTTCTCATGTTCAAGTATGGATTCTGTGCTCAAACCAACTTTCTTGTAACTCACTTAAATCATGTCAAACGATCAAAAAGTCAAATGTAAACATTGACAACAGTATTTGGCTTTAAGTCTCTTCAAAATGTTTCCAAATCATTGACAAATTAAGATTTATTTATTAAGTTACAACCAGAACAAGAAATAAGGTTTGAGCACGAAGTTCATACTTGAGCATGAGAACGGTTTCATGAATTACGAGCCATGGGCCCGTATTCATGATACCGTTCTCATGCTCAAGCATGGATTTTGTGCTCAAGTCTAATTTCTTGTTCCAGTTATAAATTATTTAAAAAAGGTACTTGTTTTACCGGACTCGAGCTGATTATCAATGCGCTACCTGTATTGAAGTTCTGTCTTGAAGTGTATACGATCATTAAATGTCATAATTGTAATTATGATATGTTGTTTTCCAGTATCATAGAATTTGCTAAAGCATGCATTTTGTTAGTGATTGAGGTACAATGTACAGCATATCGCAGATTTATGCAATGTTTAATTTATCCTAAAAGAGGAATTTAAACAAATTATTTGATTTATACTGCATGATTCAATTTCCTCAATGTCTGTGCAGCAAGCACATGAATATATCATTTTGCATCACTTAACACGGGGCTGATACGTCTCTAGTTTCTCNTTTTTTTGTGAGTGCTTACTTTTTAACAACGAAAGACATACCCTGCTCCTAAATTTGAATGCCTTGCATGTTGATTTTAATTTAGAACTACTTTTGTTTGGAAATAGTCAACTTTCGGTAGAAAACAATATAAGTATCTTCAGACATGTGCATCATTACATCAAATCCAGCAATAGGTTTTGAAAGTAATAATTAATTTTCTATTCTTATTTAAGTTGTTGTATGTGTTTATGAAATTGTATTTCATTATTTTGCCTGATTTCTTTGTTACATTGATTCTGTTCGTTTTGAAAGTACTCTACCAGGATGCATGTCATGAAATCTGTATAATTTATAATTGATTCAAATGCGGAACAATTTCTCAGTTTACAAGTTTAATTTTCTAGGTAACACCCCTCCCCTCCATCACTCCCACCCCACAGTTCCTTCCTTCCTCAACCTATCTTTTCCCTTTCCCCAAAAACATATACATTTTTATTTACAATATGTATTGAGGAGAGGACTCTATTAAGTTGTAATAACTTGTTGTCCGATCCATTTGTATATTTGTACAATAAAATATGTTTAAACTACTCATAGAGAATTAACCGAGGTTTTCACACAGATAAAGAAAATATATTCTTCGAAATATATGGTTGTTGCCGAAAGCTGTGATTTGAAGTTACTTTTTATACAGCAATTGGAGTGTAGTTGAATGAATAAGTTTAAGAATAAAAATAGTCTTCATTTACTATATTTTGAGCAATGTAATCAAATAATGTATGCAAGTGCGTATGCATGCATAAACAAACCAAACACACACAATAAAATAACCCCTCTTCCCCACAACCCTGGCCATCACTTCGTGCTTTAGAGCACATCGTCTACCTGGAGCTCCGATCGAATATGATGCCAAAGTCAATCAAACATGAGTTTCAACTCTATAACTTGATTAGTTTTCACTCGGCGGAAGTAAATTATAACAAAAAAAACATATTCTAGTTAGGGAGACAGTGGGAAATTCGGCCCATTTTGATAAGAATGCGTTCTCGGCTGTATGGCAATTGTTGAAAAGCATGTGAATATACACCATGTTCACATTTTAAGAATTTTTCAACTTTTTCTGTTCAAAGATTGGGTGACTTGCCTTGGAGTAAGTTCGGCACACGTTAATCGCAATCAACATACATATATGTAGTTATGACGTCATACAGTATGCGGCGTCAGGTTTTCTCGCAAACTTTACGGCCGAATTTGCCCCGGCCGGACTTACTCTGGGGGCCGAACATGCCTCGGCCCCTATAATCAGCGGCATATACGTATACGCTATAAATGAATCCCTTTAAGCCTAATATGATAACAGAGCTTTCATGCTGGACGATACTGAAACGGCCGACGCAAGTTACGGACGCATTACACGTGACAATACCAGAGACGTATATAGATCTACTACAGAGATTGTTAACTGCCTCTTTCTCATACCGACGTATTGGGTAGTCTATTTGGATGATACCCATTTTCATTGCAACGGCCTAGGATATCGTTAGAGGATTTCCGAAACGCAAATTACGGCGGCCATTACAAGCGTTAGCTAAATTTCGCAGTGGTAATTTAAAGCTAAGAATTGAAACTGGTCGGTATTCTCGCCCTAAAATACTTTTAGAAGATAGACTTTGTACATATTGCAATTTAAACTGTATTGAATACGAATGCCATTTTCTGATCGAATGTGATTTTTATTCAGATATCAGAGCTCATCTTTTTACAACAGCAGAACAGATTGTACCAGGTTTTAACTATATGAACCTAATTTACAATATGTCCTCGCGAGCACAGTTCATAAGATGTATCGAAGAAGAATGTGTTTTTAATATTAAGTCTTAACTTTTTCTCTTTTTTTCTATATATCTATGAACTGATTTTTAGTATTGATAAATTACGTCGTATTCTACCACGTCTGTGATGTAACGACGGTTTTCATTGGTTAAAAAGAGTGCATTATTGAGCGATGTACCATGCGCGTGCCAATACCAATGCACGTGAAATAGTGCGCACGCATATGCTGTTCCAACAACCTCCCCGTATTTTATCATGAATTAACAAAAAAAGCAGAACTGTCAGGCGGGGTCAAAATATCTGACAGGCCTGCCATTCAAAAGATTACACGGATCTATAGACCTAAAGTATGTGGGTCCGTGCAGTGAAAATGGTTTAGTAATTATTGACATTTAAAATTTACAGGTCTGAAGACAAAATGGTAAATTATTAATTACTTTTGTTTTTACTTCAGTAGGTATAGTGCCGTACATTTCACGATGTGTGCAGTGTGTGTATGTACTGTCAAGCGTTGATTTCATGTTTTGACGAACGATGTCGATAGCGTGCCAATGTTTGATTGATTGAAATAAACATCGTATCTGACGACACACGTGTTCAGTTGTTTCCTTCTTTTCTGGCCAGTTATCACAGCACTGCACTGTATGGTTAGTTATTGGTTACCAAGGTCGAGTGATGTCGAGCATTCGTCTACAGTGTACATATCGTGTGTGAAGAATAATGTTGCAAAAAGTAGCATCGGTCTGAACAGTGGTTGCAAAACACAGCTGTCCGGTGAAGTCGGTGAAGTTCGCGTTATGATCAGCCGGTCAGCGACTTTCCATCACGTCATGGCAACCAACTAAATATGCCACCTCATGTCAGGCCTATCGTATGATGTTGTATCACTGGCACTTCCAAGAAAATCCGCTTGATATCGGTTCGATGATGATGGTTTTAGAAGTAAACGCAATCCGGGAATCCCAACCCTACGGAGTGAGAAATGTTGGCGCGACATTGATCAAGTTAAAACGAGGCAACATGATCACGTGATAAATCTTGCACGCGCAAAAGAACAGCGTCTAATTTGCATATCGAATTATCTAGGTCATGTCGCCTTATAAAACAGCAAAACTTTACAATTAGTTACATTTGACGTGGTAGAATAAAAATAATCAACTTATGTGCGTGCATTATGGTGGAATATATAACGAGGGTGAGAAAATGTGTTGATTATTTCTTAATTAACGAATATATATGGTGTCTCGTAAGCCTCATTTATAGGTTGGGTGTCAATCATATATTGGTGTACATTTTAGACCATGCTTGTATGTATGTATTTTAAGCAAAATTGACATGTGACACTTTAATAAAATAATTTGTATTGTATTGTACTAACAAGTGAGTGTACATACAATTAAATTATAATTATTACCCTGTGACGAGTTCAGGTGATATTTGGCAGGGAATGTCAATATGTCGTGAACCTTTATCTAGAATTTAAGAGGAGTTAGATTACTAGGTACCACGGACTTAGATAACAGCCCTCTAATCTAATTCCGTGCTAGAACCGATCCCCTAAGGCTTTTACCCCTATCCGCACCTGCCTCCCTTCGTTCGGCTCCCGTATAATCTCCTCATTGGAAATTAAGTCACCTTCACACATGTGATAACCACCCCTCCCCCCTCCCCCCTTCCCCCCTCCAGGGTCAGTTACGAGTGTCTTTAAATTACACAACTAACAAAAAGGTGTAAAGTGAATAAAATGCTCATTTCGATGCTCTTATAGTAAGGCTATATCGTGAAAACGTCATTTTCTCTTAAACTTGATTACGGTATGTCAGTTAATATTCAAAATATTTTATGAAGTCGATATATCAGAAGAAAAATAATAAAATGTTGTAGAATTTAAATCACTGAACCGATTTAAAATTGACCATCTAGAAAAAACAGAGTTTAAACGAAAACCTTGAATTTTTTTCTCTGTATTATAATGTAATGGCTGCCAGTGATAACTTCTCATAACTCTGAAATTACGGTATATTCTTATATCAATTATCTTTTTTTTTTTAAACATTTAATGACGCTAAAAATTACCATGTAAATAACTGTTGTGTTCCGTAAATAAGAATTGTCTACGATACTTGTAAAACTTGTAATTATTAAACAAATTGATAACGAAAGCTGATACCGCCTATATGGGCGACTGCAGTCTCGTGACGGATCTCCGAGAACAATAGGCTCAAGCCGTGCGTTAGCGAGATCTGCGCGAGTTGCCAATCTCTGACTTTATTATTTCTTTATTTCCTCCAAATTGAAGAGTTACAAAAATATACAGTGTAGTCAAAATACAAATCAAATATTATTAATTGATACTTAAATGCACATAAATACATCAGTTAACTACAGAGATGAAGAGAGAAGTTAATGAATCAAGTTGAATTAGTTTAGTAAATACAGAAAGAATGGTTTCGTTCACAGCAAATCATACAAAATAATTAGAATGCCTGGGAATCCTGAGGTTTCCAAGGGTTGGGAAAAGCCCTACCAACAAGGTCCTCTCAGGCTTACCCACACATAAACACACACACAATAAGAGAAAAAAACAGTAATTAGGTAGACATTGCTATTGTACGTACATTTGTACGTGTTATTTCATTTTTAACGCTGTGTGATACAACAGCAACATTTTGTCAATAAAAATAGCATTATGCAGTACAAAGGTTACATAATCAGATAAGCTTAATATGTGGGGAAGGCTACCCCCAAGTAATACATGAATTAAATCATAATCAGACAAAGAGTATAAGAACATGCCAAGTTCTAGGCCTATATCAAAAGCCGTATATTTATAAGACACCATAGATCGTCTCTAAGACTTTCAGTTTTTGTACAATGGAGTACTATATATGTTCAGGGACGTATATACTATACTGTCCCTGATGTGTTATACAGTCATTATGTAAAATACAACAAAAATGGCATAATTCAATAATATTTGTTGATCTTAAATAAGCGAAAAAGTTTGGCTTAAGCACGGAATTAGATTAGATTAGATTTTTTTTTATCTAACTGTTAAGTCCGCCGTGGCTTAAGGATGTAGTCAGGTGAAATAGGAAAAGTTTAAGAAATCAACAATTGTGTAAACCATTGTTATTTTAAAAGAATAATATAATTTTTTAAAGATTGGGCAGAGACATATAAAGACGTACGTTATATAGTACAACATGTGTCATGTCTCTGGTCTGAAGATATAACTTAAAACAAAACACGAGGACTACATTTCGCTGAAGAGATATAGATAAGGATATAAGAAACTAGGGAATAAATGGTATGTACGGCCGTTTGTCCACCAGTTGCAATCGGGAACCGTCGGCACTTTCCGTAAACGAGAAAATCACCGATTTCAATAAATCAGTTGAACGCTTCAAATATATGCTGTGCTTGAGTAGAGTACAAGCGTTTCACAGATTTGGGTCGTGCATCGCAACATGTAAACATGGTTTGGGAGGGTATCTTAGGTCTTTGCTGCAGAAGCAAATGCAACAACTAAGAGACCTAGCGAATCTCAATTTACACCTTGCATTTATGTATTTTCAGAGAGACAAAGAGACATCTCTATCAGTGGAATCCGGAGTGCCTCAGGTTACGGTACTAGTGCCACTTATTTTTCTGATCTTTATAAATGATTTCCCAGAATCTGTCTCTTCTTCTTCTTCAAGTAATTGCCTCCATCAAGAGGTGGATGCTTCTGCAATATCATATGCTATGCTGTTTGCAGACGACTGCTTGTTATATCGTGAAATTATAAGTCAACCAACGACAGCCTTGCACTACAGCAAGATCTAAACTTAACTTGCTACAGAAATGGGAATATGACTGGCAGATGCAATCACAGGTGCTAGCATCGTCTTTCAATACACCTATGATATAATCATATTATAGGTGTATTGACAGACGAGGCTAGTACCTGTGATGCAATTCAACACGGATAAATGTTTTGCTATCCGAATGTGTAGAAAACAGTCAAATAATTCTACCTCATTTGACTATACCATCCGCAACCATACCTTAGAGATTGTATCAGATAATAAAAAAAAATGGGTGCAACATTTAGTCAAGACCTTTCTTGGGCCCCACACATTTCCAATGCAACATTGAAAGTGTGTAGAACACCAGGGGTTCTCTGCAGGAGTATGTCTAGGTGTACAAGAAAGGCAAAATCACAAACATACACAACACTTTTATTAAGACCTCAGTTGGAGTATATATGTCAGTTCAGCCTCAGAGACCCTTAATCCAGTGATCACATCAACCAACTGGAATCTGTCCAATGTAGAGCAGCCAGATATGTCTTCAATGACTTGCACCAGGAGCAGTCACTGACATATACTGAAATTACTAGAATGGACATCACTGGAGGAAACTTTTACAAAATTACACACAATCTACTAGCAGTTCAGACTGACCAACATCAGACACATGTACCAGAGGCAAACACAAATTTAAAGCGATAAGCACCAACAATGAATGCTACAAACACTCCTTCCCTCAGACAGTCATGGACTGGAATCAACCCCCAGCAACCTTAGCTACAAAAGACTGGCAAGAGTCCTTTAAATGTAGCCTTTACAAATCCACGCCAACTGAATAATATTTGTGTATGTCGATCTCACTCTTTACAAACTAAAAATCATGCTCCTGTTGTGTGCTGTTGACCCCCCGTCCCCCGTCCTCCCCACACACACACCGACCCATTGATGCAGTATTTGCCTACTTAAGTGTCAAGTATTTTAAATTTTATAACATTTGCCATTCTTTTAATTTGTACATGTATCAATGTTATATCATCATTTAGTTTATCTGTACATGCACAAAGGAACAGTCATCGCTCCATACTAGAAGATGAGTTCCTTATGTAAAAGAAGAAGAGTGCATGCTTAGGGGAGCTGGACTGGGTGGATCGCGGGTGAGAGAGCATCCGTCTAGAGCGCTCAGCATGGGCACAGGAGATACCCGAACCTATAGATTGTACCTATTGTTGGGTGCCTCTGTAGCCGTGATCGCTAATGTGCACAGTCATTGCACTACTGTCAGCTTCAGACCACTCGCTCTTCCAAGAATTTCGGTTCGATCCCCAGCGGTGGCTGAAAAAGAGAGTAATGTCTGATAGGGTTAGTTGTTATCCCTCTAATGGCACGGTGAAGATTATTATACATACAAGTGTTTTCTTCCAGCAGGGGCGAAGATTTTAAAAAGATGGAGGGAGGCGTGAAGCGGAGCTGCACTTAATTGAACGCTAATGTCCAGGTAGCTCAGTTCGTAGTCATGGATTTGAATCCAGATATGGCTCCATCACACTTACTTCTTCCAGTTTCACATGTGGCCAAAGAAAACAAAACCATGGTACGGCTGAAGAAGGGTGAGCTCAAACATCGGCAAACAAAAGGAAACACAATTTGTCGTCGATGTCTAAACAAAAATGAAAAAGCTCAAAGTTTTATTTGTAAGTTTGTATTGGACCGAAGAGTCGGCATGGAAGACAAGGATGATGTCGTTGATTTTCTGAAAGACCACTTGGATGACGGTGGTATGGTCCATGAATACGATAATCTTCAAACAAACTTCTTGTTATATTCTCTCAACAAACACAAAAGATGGATGATCGCCAGTCATATTGTTAACCTTGTAGAAAGAACCGAAATCCAGGAGGAAGACTTCCGACTCGTTCTACATGAGCGATTGACTCCCACTCCGAAACGCTGCCATAATTGTGTGCTAGACCCAGTTGCTAGTGTGCTAGACCCAGTTGCTAGTGTGCTAGACCCAGTTGAACTGAAGGAAAGCTCAATTTCTTACCATGACAGTAAATTTAACTTAGTGCATAGTTATCCAAACGGAGTTGCTTCAACTCTAACTGACCTTTCCTTGAGATGTTACCATGACAACATCGACCACGACACTATTTCATCGGAACAAAAATCTCGGAAATTGCATTATAAAGAGTATGTTTCAATTCTTATATTTCATTTAAAATGTTATAGTTTATGTCATGTGTCCCACCACTTATATGCTGTATACATATCGTGAAAATTTAATTTCCCGTTAATGTTATTTGTACAATGGCAGTATGGATATTATTTTTAATGAAAGTTTTACAAACACTAGCTCACAAATTAAATATTAATAGAAAAATCAAATATTGAAGAAATTCCAGTAAATTCATACAAAATTACATATGAGCTGTAACATACAAATGTATGTATGTGAGGTGGAACTGGACTGGGTTGAATGGCGGCGACCAGCTAGGTAGCTCAATTGGTAGAGCGTCCATCTAGAGTTCTGAAGGTCCCAGGTTCAAACCCTGGTCTGGCCATTGCATTTCTCTTTCATCTGTTACATATGAAATGCAATAATATATATGTGTGTGTTTTGTTAATGTATTCCTAGTGTAATGCGTGGAGATGCCCATCCTGTTGTCGTTCCCGAGATTCGGTATGAGATTACCTACCCAGACACTGTCGTTGGGCCGTGTAAATGTTATACGGATACAGGTAATAATTTACCTTTTACTTGTGTTCTGAATTACAGCAAGGGGGGG
>NW_018408382.1:295439-315750 GCF_002113885.1 Mizuhopecten yessoensis | reverse complement strand
GAGATCCAACGTCCAGTCAGCGGTAGTTTTCATAAAGATCAGTGAAGTTCAGCATATCCCAGTTGATGGATTCTTTAAATAGAATTCACTAGTCCGGCCATAGAAGTATTGAATCACTAATGAGAAGATATGACCAACATGTAAACACAGGATTAAACTTGCTGATATCCTAGTTGATGTTGTAATGGTCATCTCTTCTCATTCGTGTTCTGAATGTTTGGTTAGCAAAATTTCTAATTTCACTGTAACAAAAACTTGAAGGATTCTCTATAACTTAATGCTTGGATAATCCCTATCAAATTGTCTGCATAATGATAACAAGTTATTACTGTCAAACCTTCTCGTTTGACTATTTGTATTAAGAGACTACTGTAAATGTTCCCTATTGTAGTTATTTCATTGTGAACTGAATCTGTATTCAAATACCACCTGTGTTAAGAGACCATTTATTGGGCTTCCAGGGGGTGGTCTCTTGATACAGGTTTGACTGTCAAAACGTCAAAATAGCATATTTAGTTTTGTCCTCAATATCAGTTGTGCAAATTTTAATACATGTAGGTTATTTCTGTATGTAAAAAATCTTTCTCCAAACTTTATTTCATCTGAATCTATATGTTTATCCATTCCTTTGATAGATATTGTGCATTAGTAAGGTTTAATATTATGCTGCTTTCAGATTACAAATATAGGTGGGAGACTAAAGTTAAGAGGTTTGGATGGAAGGCTAAGGGGAACCGCAATAGGCCATGGAGCCGATGGTTTTATAAGGGATTGGATCACATGGAACATCAAATGTACTGTGATGGTTACCGTGACGACAGCAGCCATATTCAGAATCATCTGTCATATGAGGATGACGACACCATCAATGTTCACCCTCCAAGGAGGAAATATAGACAATTAACAATCAAAGACTTTGGTAGTTATAACGGCAACTGCAATGCCTCAAAAAAAGCCAAAAATGAGAGAAGAAAGAAAAAAAGGTTACACAGTCAAGATGATGTTGAAAAGTCCATGCAGACAGTAAGACTGAAAAGATCAAATGACAATGGAAAAGGGGACATTTCAAACGTCGGTACTAGAATTGCCGAGATCAAGTGGAGGGAATCAATCAAGGATGTAAAGAATGATGCTACGTTAGGGGTCCTTGGTGACGATTTTGACAAGTCTTTCTGTACCTGTTTGTTGGACAAAGACAGCATAGAGACAATGAGGTCGCATCCAAGTGGATTCAAGCTTCTTTTTGGAAACTGTGTTCCACAACAACTTAGTCTGACCATGACAGGACAGACCACTCAAGCTCAACTCCTACTTTGGCAAAAAACAGAATGGTCTAAATGGTCATTTGTGGCTGAATATCGGTATGTAAATACAAGATTGGCAAACATCTTCTGCAAATATTGATTCTATAGATAATATGAATTCTGAAATAGCATAGTCTCAATTTACTCCAACAGAGGTTTACATGGCAAGATACTTTTGACAGGGCCATGTCGCAGTCGGCAAAATCATATCCGATAGAAAAATGGCCGACCAGCAGCCTCTTATGTTATAGGAGTAAGTCTCAATTATGAATTCAAGAATAAAACTAAAAGGCACAGTTCACCGAAGAAATTGATTTAGAGGTTTGTATTACATATTTGTAATATTCAGCAAAACACAGCTAAAACTGTCCCTTTGAACAATTTTAAAGTTTGTTTGTTGTCATCAATTAAGAAATTGTTAATCTTCAGGTTAAAGATCTTGTTAAAGCCAAACACTACTGGTCAGAAAATGATACCAATCCTTTTGAGAGAAGAGCTTGCGGGGGATTCAGACCGAGTGTACACAGTTTACGAACTTCTGAATGCTGCACGCCACGTTGTTGACCTTTTAACTGAACAGCAAGGGTGAGCGTTTCTATTTGGTGAAAAAATCAAATAAAAGATCAGACATATATAGTGACCTTACATGAGATTCCATTTCACGTTTGATTCACGAAACAAGTTTAAGAATTTTCATTTTAAAAGTTGCTCGAAACTATAGGACAAAAATTTTCTTATAAAAAGGGAACAGTCGCATATGACTTACATTATAAGATCAATTTTGAGTTGGTTCAATCTTAATCAAACTTTATATACATGTATTGGTTAAGTAGCAGAAATATATTGAAACGTTCGGCATCTCCTGATCAACTGGGACCCGCAGAAAGGTGTCCGTAATGTTTCATAGGGTCAGTGATAAGTTAAACAACTTGTATACATGCATTAAAATAACTGTGTTATAACATTCTCTCCAAAGGATTTTTTTTTTTAACAAAATGTAATTGTTAAAAATGGAACTAACATGAACATTCCCCACTGTATTGTAATAAGACAAATTTGTAATAGATCCTCTTTTGAAATAAGTATGAATACCCCAGTACCAGGTGGTCCACAGAAGCCTTCCTGAAGCATAAAACATATTCATCTGGAACATATCATGAACATGATTTCTTTAAATGATAAATTTGCTTACAGCCATCCAGGGAAGGGTGTTACAAAATCCCAGAGAGTTCGCCCCACTGGTCGGGTGAAGGGAGTCAGTGTTAACCTGAAGCCAGTACAGAAAGAAAAAACAGCACCACTTCCACAAGACACAAAAGTCTCAGTGGACAAGAAAAAGAAGAAAATCTGGGAGATGGATTTGACTTCTGATGTAAGTATACAAAACTATATTCACCAGTTTTAAGAGTCATTCTGGTGATCTATTGTGATTGAATTTTAGCCACTCATCATCAGTTATGTTGGAAGTCCATTGTCTGGTGTGTATTGTTGATGAAACTTGGTGGCAATCATCAGCCGGTAGTATCAGAATCTGTACTCAGGAAGAGACAGACCCCTAGGGATCTGAGGAGCAAGGCTATAGGTGGTCACAGAGTGCAAAACTTAAAACGTCATTTTCTCTCAAAACTGGTAGATTTTCATCAACATGCCATAAAATAATCCTTAGGTGATGATAATTGGAATATTACCTCAAAAAGGGTCTGAACAAATCCCAAGGGGGCTGCAGAGCAGGGCTATTAGGGGTCACTTGGTGCAAAACCTAAATATATCTCCTCTCAAACTTATTATTTAATTTTGATTAACATTTCATGAAAAAATCTTTTAGATTATGTCAGGATTAGAACAAAACCAAAGAAGACCTTGAAGGACCCCTGTAAAAGGCTGAGGGACATAGCTATAATGCAGGGGTCGACACTAACACTAGTCTGCTAGTCCTGGACTTTCTCCTAACCTTACTAGTGGTCCATTATGAAATATAAATATTCCTTTTCAAAATGTAGAAAATTGCTTAAAATAATATATGTTATTTTAAGTTCCCTACAATTGATTACTTTTGATGTTTCGTGCTGTAGAACGCGATGTTTCCTTATCAGGAAATCTTGGACAAGTTACATTGACAAAGGACTAGTAAACAAACTACTCAAATAGTCCTGGGGACTACCAAGCAAAAAGACTTAGTGTCTAACTCTGTAATGGATCACAGTCAAAACATTAAAATATGACATCTCCTCTGAAACTACTCGGTAGACTTAACTGATATTCCAAAAAAGTAATCTGAACATGATGAGGATCAAAATGTATTATTAATAGGGCTGACCTCAAAGGGGGCTGCTGGATGGTGCCATTTAGAGGTCACTAAGTGAAAATTAAACCTTTCAAAGATATCTTTAAAACTAACCGTTGGATTTTAAATCAACACTTTGGAGAGTGATCCTTAGATGCCAGATGGGGATCAGAATGTATAATTAAAAAGGTGCTGAAGGGTGGGGCCATTATTAATCACTTGGTGCAAAACAATTACATCCAAAAGACATCTCTTCTGAAACTTAAATTTAAATTTTTGGTCAAAATTTCATAAAATCATCATCAGACGATAAGAGGATCAGATTTATACTCCATACGGTGCTGACCTCCAGGGGGGCAGCGGGGTGGGGGTGTTGTGTCATATGGAGTCACTAAGTGCAGAACATTCAAATGCCATCTTCTCTGAAAGTCAATGGTGGATTTAGACCGACACTTCATAGAAAGATCCATAGATGGTGGAGACATGAATCTGACTGACACTCTGTCCCAACCCCCCACCCAATCTACCCTAGGGAACTGAAGAGTAAAGTTTATATAATTTAGAAAACTGTTTGTACAGGGTGGTTTATTGGAAGCCTATGATTTGTTACCAACCTCGCTGACCCAGACCATGGATTTTGGATTCTGTAAATCCTGTCTACGCCACTTTGACCCACCACTGCTGAAGGGCTGTGTCCTACTGCCATGCCTACACTATTACTGTGTTACCTGCTGGAGGAAGTACATCTGGGAGGAAATTCAAAAGGGTTGTACCACTATATCCTGTAAGGTTGGTATTTAGAACTTCTCAAAACTACATAATACCAAACGCCAATTTCAGCTGTATGGAAAGAGTTTGTAATCTGACTATAACATTATAACCTGCTAGACAATATTTATAGTTGATGTCTTTTTAGATATGTATTCATTTTCTTAACAGAGTTATATCTATATTTAATTAGCTAGTGATGACGTTACAGCCATTCATGATGAAAACAAATGTTATCAGCTTATATTATTCATTCTGGTTGGCCCAGAGACTGTGGTGTAAAGGGGGTATTAATGTAGGAGGAAACCAGAAAACTAACTTGGTTTGGCAGAAGACCAGTAACTTTTCATATCTGATCAGGAAATTGAATGAACCTGCTGGTGACAGGCAAGTGCACTTACCACTGTGCCACTATCTACCCAATTATAGCCCTGTACATCCTTCATAACATCCGGCAATCTTACTGTTAGATTCATAATTGTTGCAGAAAAATGCACTAACCACTGTGCCACTATCTACCCAATTATAGCCCTGTACATCCTTCATAACATCAGGCAATCTTACTGTTAAATTCATAATTGTTGCAGAAACATGCACTAACCACTGTGCCACCATCTACCCAATTATATCCCTGTACATCCTTCATAACATCAGGCAATCTTACTGTCATCCTCGGTATCCAGGGGTTACGCTCACTTACACTCCCTGCACCCCTGGATTATGTCATAGCAAAATTGAAGGCTCAGTGTACGCCACCTTGTTGATGAGACAAGAAGACTAAGATCCTATGATGTACATCAAAAGAATCTTGCGGTCATGTAGCGGTAAAAGTTGACAAGATTTGAAGCCAGGTGTCGCTCCTTTGTAATGTTCAAAGGACAGGCATCAGCCTAGTGATTGGTCAGGTTTTTTGACCTGAGACCAATCAAACAGCTATCTCTGTGCCTTCAATTTTGCTATGACATATTCCAGGGGTGCAGAGAGTGTAGGTGAGCATAACCCCCTGGATATCAAGGATGTCTTACTGTAAGACTCATAATTAATGTGATAAATGTTTTCTCCCAAAATAAAGGGTTTTTTATACCACATTAATCCTGTTGATTTTGTCTAACAGCAGAAACTTTGTACAGAAGTGGTGGATGAGGTGATGATCCAGAACCTGATGTCATGTGACCTTTTCAACCAATGGCTATGCAGCCGGGCAGAGAAAAACTGTTGCTAGCGAGACCAGATCCAGTAAGTTTATACTAGTTGTCAAGTGGATGAAATGAATCAAGTTCAAGTTTATCAGTTATAACAAATAAACAGAACAACATGATACAAAGACAACATAGAATATGATACACACACACACACACTTTGGAGAGTGAACACTAACCAGCAATCAGCTCTGATCTCCTTTTGTTTTTGCTTGTATTAAATACTTGCCAAGATTTTGAATGTCTTGTATGTCTTACATAATATTTCTTAACTTAGTTTCAACCTTATGTCAATATAACAAGGACATTTTAAAATGAAATGGAAGTCATCCTCGACATCATTCAGGTCACATAATGTACACAATCTGTTTCATCTTTCAGTTCTATTATATCTACCACACTCAATATTTAACTTATGTACTGACATTCAAATTTTACATATTTGTTATAAATAATTTATATTTACAGGTTTTGATAAATAATATTACTGGTGACCAAAATTACACACATATTGATACAATGCTCCTTTAGGAGAAGATTGAAATTTTTCGAAACATTCTTGTCTGAATAAGTCACAAAGATATTCTTTTATGATATGAAAAGTGTTATTGTTTAAACTGGAAGATTCCCACACAGTTCCAAGACCAATTATTAGTATTTCAATCTAGATCAGTATATGTTCTTGCTAATATGATTTTGAAACAGATAACAAATACTACTTTCTCTTTATTTGCTCAGATATTTGACCAACCCTGCCTGGAGGAAGGTGACGGGCAGAGGATGATCTAGATACAAGCAAACATTTTGTATACACTCAAGATATTTATTATTTACATTCTAACGTTTCAACAGAGAAGCCACGGTAAGAAAGTTCTAAGGATGATCTAAGTACAAGCAAACATTGAGTATACACTCAAGATATTTATTATTTACATTCTAACGTTTCAACAGAGAAGCCAGCTAGGCTAAGAAAGTTCTAAGGATGATCTAAATACAAGCAAACATTGAGTATACACTCAAGATATTTATTATTTACATTCTAACGTTTCAACAGAGGAGCCAGGCTAAGAAAGTTCAAAGGATGATCTAAATACAAGCAAACATTGAGGCACAGAAAGTTCTACTCTGTTATAAGAAGGCCCTATAGTTGTCCAGTTAAGGAAGGCAAGTCAAAAAGTCTGGGTGTACATGTATCTATTCAGGACTCCTTTGTGTCAAATTTCATCAATTTTGCTCAGTGATAAATTAAGGATCCTTGTCCCACTGCAGGCAAAACACTAGAGAGTTCCACTACTACATTAAGGATCCCTGTCCCACTGCAAGTGAAACACTAGAGAGTTCCACTTCTACATTAGGAATCCCTGTCCCACTGCAGGCAAAACACTTAGAGAGTTCCAAAGAGAGTTCCACTTCTACATTAAGGATCCCTGTCCCACTGCAGGCAAAACGCTATATAGTTAATTCCTGGTAATTTAATTTTGGACATAACTAAAGCTCAACTGGGCAAAGGTACTACCACTGACCAGGTAGCTCTTCTAAATTTGATAGAGAGTGGTAAATATGTAGTGTTGTAGCACCAGGAAGCTGGTGGTCCGTTAGAAATACACCATATTAAAAAATATATTATTCCAGAAACATTACAGTGATATATGTATATCAAGCGTATAAAGACACACAAAAAAGTTGACATAGAGCACCTCGTCCTAATAGAAATGTTACCATAATAGTTAAATAAATGTTTGAAAAGTGGAGAAAAAAAATAATTATTATAATCTATTTTATCACTTGTACACTGCAAAGCTCCTGCAGCACTTGTCAAATATGATGAAGAGGAGACTAATTTAATATTTTTGTTAAGTAGGAATACAATAGAATTATAGCGAATTTTTATATTTCTACATTTTAATCTAATTTATCACTGTTGAAATCTGACAATGGCCTATCATAGTAAGTTTCTTACTTTGAAAGGCTCCAGCAGCCGTATCAAACATACTTGCCAACTTTTTGAAATTTCCGTGGGGGAGATTGCATGTGCTCAGAAATAAATAACACTGTTAAGTGGCCTCTTTTGAGCTGTTCAAGATGAAAGCATTAGATCTTAGAAAATAGGAATAGCTTAGCAAATTCACTGGTTGAAAATGCTCAATTTTAGGGTCCAAAATCGGGAGTCTCCCTCCAAAATAAGGAGAGTTGGCACGTGTGATAAAACTTTTTTTAGGAGAGACATGTACTTGTTAGATAGGTAAAACAATATAATTGTAGTTGTAAGGATGATTTCATATGCACAAAAAAAATGAATAGAAACATTGGTAACTAATTCTTATATTAGTATAAGTGTAAATATAGAAATGACGTAACTCATTCACCCCTGAAATTTCATAATGAACTATTCCAACCTGATTTGGAAGAGTTCAAATGTGCCTTCAGGGGTGGATGGGTTAATATAAAAGTATGTTGATCGAGTCGCACAGTCTGCTATCATTGACGACATCGTAGGATATGACACACTCTCTACCAGGTGTTAGCATTCATCAGTGATCCTATAAAGACGCAGTTATACTCATCAGGGACAGACCTCATCTGGGACAGACCTCATCAGGGACAGACCTCATCTGGGACAGACCTCATCAGAGACAGACTGTCTACTGGGCCCGGTTGTTCAAAACTATCGCTAAGCTAAGAATGTCGTTAAACCGTGGTTAGCAAGTCGTTAAATCTGTGGTTAGCGAGGCGTTAAACTGTGGTTAGCGAGGCGTTAAACTGTGGTTAGCGAGTCGTTAAACCGTGGTTAGTGAGTCATTAAAAGTTAACGACATCGTTAGCTTAACAACAACAGTTTTGAATAGCTGGGCCCTGGTCTTCAGAAAGAGGGGGCCTGACCTGGGTGTTAGCTAGTTACAAGTCTAGCTGGTCACTGGTATATGCAGTACATGTTATTGTATTTGTATAAAAATGATGTAAAAGCCATATACTCTGTTTAAAACCTAATGCTGTGTTCTACCTGATTAGTTAACTATGTATTTAAACAAAAATGGAATCTTTGTGCAGTAAATGGTAAAATGAATGTGATTTTTATATTTCTTAGACAGAGATTCTTTATAAACTAATTGAAAATTTGTCTTAGAATAATAAGAGTAATCCACAGAATAATTTGAGCTTTCGCCAAAAAATGTGTTTTGTACAGTTTTCATCTTTGAAAATTGTTTATTTATATAGTTTATAGTTGTTATTTTATTTATTATTTCCTGTACTACACGGGAAGTTTGCGTGATGTAATATAAAAGCAGGGTACATAAATAATGTTAACAATATATGTGACATTAGCAACACAATCATGCTACTTTTTAGAATGTGTTTGTCTTCACTGTACCATTATGTACCCCATCAAAAATATGTTTGCGGAATATTTTCCTCCGTACTTTGTTAATTTTACATTTGTTATCAAATATTTTAAAATATATTGTGATATCCTTTTCAGTCATTTTTCTGTCGAATGAAAATATTTTTTCTAAATAAATTTTTCTGTTATATTAACATACCATATCTTCTAATGCAATCAATATATTTGAAGAATTTGTATTTGCTTTTATTATAGAATTTCTCTAATCAAATATTGCTCAAATATTGGTAAGACATATTATTTATTTATATATTTATATATATGTAAAATATTTCAAACAAATGAACCTTTTCCAATATATAATATCGTTAACTCAGGTAACAGTGATATTCTGACGGATTTGACATAATTATATTTTAATAGCAATTAATATTGAATGTTTGCAATATGTAAAAATCTGGTCGAATAGATGTGGCAGTTTTGACATAATTATTTACTACAGACACTGTATGTATGTTTATAAGTTACCACATCTGGACCAGTACTGTACAAACCTCCCCTTTGTTTTACTATTTTGTTGTGTTTTGATAATTATACTATACAAATGTTATATATATTTCCTTGTTCTGATTAATTTTAATATTCTTTATTTTATCATTTTATTCTCGACCCTTTTCTTTCACAAATACGTAGTCCAATGTTTGTAAATATTAACTCTCCTTAATAAACAAAGGACAAGACACATTCGGAATACCCTTTCGTCATTTTCTACGAAACTTCCAAGCTTATGCTAGGTAGCAAAGGCGAGGTGTTCCGAATGGACAAGATATTGTAACTCATTCATATAATGTAAGCCTCAGTGACGGATTTTTACAATTATTTGGATTTCTTTTCTAATCACGCTAAGCATACTTTAAGCTAAGCTTAACATTCCAACATTTTGTGTAGATGTTATTTATACAGGTTATTGTGTATTTTTAAAGAAAAAATCAATAAAAACAATATGTAGATATTATGTTTTTGTTGTATTTTTAGGGAAATGAACAGATTCTATGGTCAATGAGCCGGATGACTTCAGTTTAACTTTACAAAATCACGTCTGTGCAAGTTTGACAGGAATGTTGCGGAGGAAAGGCAAATTATTAATCGTGAAATTATAGTCGTTAGACATAGCATTGAGTTTGGTAGTGAGGTGAGCATAATCCATTATTGACAAACCGTGGGTAAACATAGGTACAATATTAGATATGATACTGAAGAAGAATGGCCAAGGTATCTTTAATTTTAAGTTATGGAAGATTGCAAGAAGTGATGCAGGGCAAGTCCTTACTGGATAGTGACATGCCATTAAAACGCTACTGATAGTTTATTGAAAAAGTCTGCATCCAAATTCACCGAAAAAAAAATTATAGTCTGCGTAATGTCTTTGCCAGTTATGTGATGTTCATTAAACGACTCTAATTTCTACTGGTAACAAACCATATGAGTTTGTAATTGCAAATTTTAGGCAAAGGTAAAAATATTCCAAATACGTGTGGTTTAAATTCGGTATAAACTTATTGGTATACAGTGTGGAGACGTCAAAACGTTTTAAGAGTTGTAGCGATTGAAGCTTCTTTGGATATTCTTTATCAATTTCAAAATCCACATCTAATTGATGCCACTGCGCGAATAATCTGTATCACAGAATGTTTGAAGACCGTCTTTAACTGCTGTTATTAGACGACCGTTCTGTTGTACGATGTGTGCTTCCTGGATAAAATGCCGGTTGTAAAGAACCGTAGACGATTTATATATCGCGTGTGGGAAAGATATTTATCTGTACCCGAGTCTTTATTTGATACACAAACTAGTCAATTCAAGTCTGAACTTATGACTTTGTTATCTCGGAAAGTGTTATAAATTGACTAAAATTGTCCACAGGCACGACTACATATTTGTCAGCTGGTAAGACTTTATATTTGTTATGGAGAATACATACATAATCTTTCACAGCAGGTGAAACCAAATTTGGGTTTGACATCAATAATCATATTCGGATCTGTATCAGATTTGTTGCCATTCAGAGACAGTATCCGCCTAAACGTAAGCTACAGTTGGAGAAACTGCTGAGGCACTCTCGGTAAAGGTGAAACATAAACAGATCTTGTCGAATTAAAACAAATGGTATGCGTTCTCTCAGATAACATTGCAGATAATGGCTTGCGACTAAACTTTCTCATTGTAACATACCGCCACATGTCCATCCAGCACAAACGTATGAATGGATATAGTTACTGTAGTAAGAACATGATACATATCTAAAGTTATTTTACGTGTTACAGTGAGTAACACCGCCTCTTGTATTCTGTAATATGATGTATGATGTCGATAATTCATTTATTTCACAAAGGTACACCCATGGCTAGGAATATTGTCAACACCTATCAGTTATAATTACATCCGTGTGATACTGCAGTGTCAAACAATAGAAAAGTTCATCCCGTTTTATTAATCTGTATGCCATGTAATGGCTAATCATAAGAAGAGAGGGGAAATGAAAAAGGAACCTTTCGCACGCTTTCTATTAGCGGCAAACTAACAACTATTGATGTTATAAATTTTAAGATTGAAGAACAGTTTGATTTAAGAAAAAGACAATACTGGCAAAACAAACGTTTATTGTTTTCTCAAAACATTCATTGTACAATTCCAAACAAAAGCAACTTCAAAACAAATACATGTCCAAAAACCAAACATAACAAACAATACGTTATGTTAAATCGTATGACGTAAGGATGATAACCGACTTTCATATCACCATTTCAACGCAGTTTCAGGTCAGTAAATAGTAAAATAATGACTCAATTGTACACCAATGACGCCGAGGGAAAGATAACCATCCTAATGACTTATCGGAAGTCTACACTTTTATCAATGGTATGAGCACAATCTGTTAGTAATATACATGAAAAAAACGTCATTGATATATTTTCTAATCCCATCACAGATTAAATACACACGTTTAGTAAATAATAGCACAGGTGGACGGAGTTGTTGGAAGATTTGAGAGAGTCCAATGCATTAAACGTGAAATAATTTCATATTTAATTCCAAAAGAAAATTAACTCATGACACATTTGCCTGAAGGTTTTCCCGTGTGTGTCTTTCGTGCGAAATTCTACTTCTTGGTTGTCTTCTGGCTTCTATGGGGCAGACTCCCACCAATTGTCACTGTACGCGGAACAATGATTTTCTGCGCGGTCACTTTATCCGTAGATTTCAACTCATCCATGACTGCAAATATTGCATCTAACTTTGTGTTTTGCCTCTCCAGTGCCTCTTTGTAGTCATTTTCCTCTGAGCTGTATGAATTTCTTTGCGTCCTCATATCTGTATGAATTTTGGAATATGCCTCCTCTGCTTCTCGTTTCAATGTGTCCGCTTCTCTCCCCTTATCTTCCAGTTCCTGTTCCAGTTTCTTGTTCTCCACAGTCAATCGTTCAATTTCTGTCCTATCTTGATTTTCGTTGTCCTTGGCAACTCGAATTTCACCATTTAAATCCAGAACCTGGTCCTGAAGACCCGTGATTCTGCGACGTAACTCGTCGTTTTCTTTACGTAATAGCACATTGTCCATGTTAGATTTTGTGAGTTTATTCCATCGTTCGTTCTCCTTATCTCTCATATCTCGCTGCAGGGATTTCAACTTGTCGTATTTCTCCCTCAGACGTTGATACTCGACGTTGGACTGATGAAGTTTATCCACACACTCCTGGAGATGGTTAATGGCGTCTTCATTCCTCTGAAGAATTTCTTCCTTCTGATCACACCAATCTTTCTGAAACACGGTAAACTTCTCCTCTATTCGCTTGTCCATGTCTTCCTGATGATGGCGACGCTCTTTCTGCAACTGTACAGCAAAGTTTTCTGTCATCTTTTCACAAAATTCTGCCAGTACGTTGCTCATCTGATATGACAAGTCTTGTTGGACCATATTAGGAGCACGATGTATCCCAGAGGCCCCGGCGCCATCACTTACATTTCTCGTCTGAAAAATGTCCATAGAGAAATAACAGCAATTTGCAATCGTTCCATTAAGACATTAAGTACTCGACCAAAACATAATTGTAACATATTTTAAGTACATACACTCCTTTAAGTGAAATATCAATTAGCACTTCAGCAAGTTTGACAACATTAAAACTGAAATTTCTGACTATGTGTATATCTACCCTGTATATGGAAAGGTATGTATTCTATAGTAACCTACCATGAAGCAAAAATAATTGAATTTGATGTATTTTTGTGGTCTGAATGTATATTGGAAGTTGCCAGAGCATGAACCACTACCACGTTTTAAATTGTAGGAAATCACGACTCTTTTCATGTCTCATAACTCGTTAAAATTGTATTTCAGAAATCAATCAATTTATCATTAAATAATTTATTCACATTAATTTAAAAAATGGATATTGGTACCAATACCATCAGTCATAATCTGACTGTCCTTTACAATCTAAAAAACCCCAACTGTTTTGCCCACTCATAGACACATCCAACTAATAGCACTTCGTTAATTGGTTGCTAGGAGACACTTACCTGGTGACGAGAGGCCGACTGACGACTAGTAGCCCCCGTCTCACGACTTCCGGGTGTATAGGTATGGGTCCTAGTGGCATTGTACGGACCTAGATGTACATATAATTATACATGTAAATATATATACATGTTATATGCAGACAAATCCTTATTTTCCTTCTAGCTTTCTTATTGCTTATTATTATTGCCACCAAGGTTACCGAGCACAAATTTCAAAATGCCATTCTCCTTTTTGTTAAAAAAAAAATCTGTATGCGTCTCCCACGATATATCACCTAACTCCTGTAAAATTAGGCTGTATTGGTCGTCAAATTGCCTGTTAATTAGTTAGTACGCTGCATCAAGACAAACATTTTGTTTTCCTAGGCAAGTACTCTCCCAGGTTGGTTCTCTACTATGACGTCACAATTGAATGAAGTAACTGGCATTGAACTAATCTTCATGTTTGACACCAAGTTTGTCGTGTTTGACACCAAGTGTATCGTGTTTGACACCAAGTATGTCGTGTTTAACACCAAGTATGTCGTGTTTGACACCAAGTATATGTGTTTGACACCAAGTGTGTCGTGTTTGACACCAAGTGTGTCGTGTTTGCACCAAGTATATCGTGTTTGCACCAAGTAAATCGTGTTTGACACCAAGTATATCGTGTTTCACACCAAGTATGTCGTGTTTGACACCAAGTGTTTCTTGTTTGACACCAAGTGTGTGTGTTTGACACCAAGTATGTCGTGTTTGACACCGAGTATGTCGTGTTTCACACCGAGTATATCGTGTTTGACACCAAGTATGTCGTGTTTGACACCAAGTAAGTCGTGTTTGACACCAAGTACGTCGTGTTTGACACCAAGTGTTTCTTGTTTGACACCAAGGGTGTCGTGTGTGTCACTAAGTATGTCGTGTTTGACACCGAGTACGTCGTGTTTGACACCAAGTGTTTCTTGTTTGACACCAAGTGTGTCGTTTTGACACCAAGTGTGTCGTGTTTTACACCAAGTATGTCGTGTTTGACCCCAAGTACGTCGTGTTTGACATCAAGTGTGTCGTGTTTGACACCAAGGATGTCGTGTTTGACACCAAGTATGTCGGGGTTGACACCAAGTGTGTCGTGTTTTACACCAAGTATGTCGTGTTTGACTCCAAGTATGTCGTGTTTGACATCAGGTTTATCGTGTTTGACACCAAGTATTTCGTGTTTGACACCAAGTACGTCGTGTTTCACACCGAGTATATCGTGTTTGACACCAAGTATTTCGTGTTTGACACCGAGTATGTCGGGTTTGACACCAAGTGTGTCGTTTTGACACCAAGTGTGTCGTGGTTGACACCAAGTATGTCGTGTGTGACACCGAGTATGTCGTGTTTTGCACCAAGTACGTCGTGTTTGACATCAAGTGTGTCGTGTTTGACACCAAGTATGTCGTGTTTGACACCAGGTTTATCGTGTTTGACACCAAGTATGTCGTAATTGACACCAAGTATGTCGTGTTTGAACAAAATCATGTTTTGATGACTGCGAATTTTGTTGTTGAAAATTGTGTCTCGTTATTCCAAAAGAATGCTTTAAGTTTTCTAAAATGCTGTTTATAGCCTTGTTAAATGATGTAATTTACTTCTTCTTATACCCCTTTTTTATTTGCTTGTCAAAAACTAAATAATACACCATGTACTCCGATATGTCAAGACTATCGTGAAATGCAGACCACAGGAACGAAGTACAAAGTGTGGAGCTTTTTTATCGGGTCAATAAAAAACCTTTGTTGAAAAATGAGACAAATTACACCATTCTGAAGTAAATAATATACAACATACAATAACAATATATAGAATATGAATGGCACGTTTTACAATAAGAATTACAACACGTTGAATACCGATCATACAATAACAACAACGAGATATGCAACAGAAAAAAAATCTCTCCCATAAAATCATATTGAGAGTTATTCACCACGTATAAAGATGAAAAGGAGAATGACGTCATGAAAACTCCACAAGGACGATTACTGGTAGAATTTCTTGTGTCGTACAAAACTACAGCTGTGTGTGTATTATATATTGCGTATACTATTGAAAAGGTACAAACCGATAACCAATAATTCAAATGGCAGAGGTTCAATTAATTTAACAGGCAAGTCCATAGCACAATAGGATATTGAAAACAGACAATTAAAAGTGTTTAGCAGTTTTGTAAACCTCTTTGACATTTTGATCCATTATTAATCGACTACATCGTATTTATTTTGTTCAGAGGTAAAATAATTAGTACATCAGACTTTCATTTATTTTTTCCAATTTTCTGGTCATTGTTTTTCTAAAGTTGTTAGATAACTGTAGTATATTTACTATTATAAAATATCATAATACTTAATGATCAGTATGAAACTTATAAAAATAATTCAGTTTCAATACAAACACCTGTCTAGGTTGAAAAGGTGTTTTGGTGGTCGATTCATACAGGTAAATATGTAGTATCGTAAATTGTGTGTATTGATTTTTCTCCGAGATTTCTTCTGTGAACTATTTAGGCCATATGATTGCCACCTTGTTATCAAACACTTACTTTCTTTAACCACTGTGTTTTGTAGTTTGTCCACGAGGAAGAAATGCCTCTCCGTTTGTAGAGCTTCAATCAACACATAGTAAGCATTGGGATCGGGCGAGGCTAACAGAACTGACATGAACTCATTAAACTTCCGATGGGAGGTTGGGCAAGCTATCTGCTCAATCCGGTTCCTGTGTTCCATCGTCAAAACATCTCTCTCTATTAAGATGTCGATGATTGGGTCAAGATCAACCAGTCTCTCCTTCAAACAAGTGATATTTTGTGTGATTCGTTTCTTCTGTTCGCGGTTCATAATGATTCTGTGTGAGTTTCTCGCCTAGGAAGTTCTATATAATAAAACTTAGAATGGGCCAGCAGAAACACACATTTTGGATTTCAACACATCTATTCATATCCAGAACGTTCATGACATCACTCCTATCTTTTTCTCTTCCCTGCCTTTCCTTGTTTGTATTTCAGTAAATTGTTTCAAACTGACTTTATGCCAACATTCGTCTTCCTTCCTCCGTAATTTCCTACTTTTCTTGACTACCTTGGTATATGAAAGCAAATTGTTTCAAACTCACTCTGTGCCGACGTTCGATCTCCCAAACGGGTCTTCCCAACACGTAATGCTAGTAATCCAATGTCCTTGTTGGTATCTATATAAACATATAGTCTTGGTTCGGTATTTACCGATATGGCTCTAAGTGTCATTTAACATTGATTATCGATTTTGCATTACACATCATTAATCCTTGTTGTTAGAGAGAAGTTTAAAACTGTCATTGTGAATTTCTATGTCGACAGGTAACCACCTTACCAAGGTACTGTGGACCTTTCACATACTATTGCAGCTGTAGTGTTACTCGCCATGGCTGGAACAGGTTACAATATATAACTAGGTAACAGCTGTCACAAGTGAAGAACTCTCTCTTAAATTTATAGTGCCTTGTCGAATCTGTGCGAGATATTTACCTGGCAAATACTTGAAACTTTAAACAACCTACCTGTGTAATGACAATACATTATATCAAGTTCTTTATTAACTTTAAGTCTTGCGACTTATCAATGTAAACATATAATAAACAGGATATTTACATATGTACAAAAAGCCACATTGGTCACAGGAGTATGAACAATACACACATACAAACTGTCATATATCTGATCGGCTCTTATTTGCCGCTATCAGATACTTTCCAAGATTACATAATTCTTTAGTATTCTGAGTATTAAGTAATTGAACAAGCTTATATACACTAGGGTTATTTCTATAATAACATTTTAAATACTTCCGTCTTAAATCTGTATGTCTTGTGCAAACTAAAACAAAATGGAACTCGTCTTCTATGTCATTAAGATTATATAAATACGTTCTTATTCACCGCGTGGTCACTGCAAAGCAAACATTGTCGCATTACACAGCTACCAAACGACATGACAATGAATGACGATGTAAAAAAAATCACGAATGAAAATGTGAGGTACCTGTAAAAGTTAAGATGACCTGTTGTAGCCAAAAGTTTGTAACATATCGATGGGTGACGGAATTCTTCAGACATTGTTTTTTTTCATTATTGTAGTCTTGTTAACCTCAAAATGTGTTTGTAATCAACAATGCCGAGGTCCATCTAATGCCGCGATTACAAAGACATCGAGGCAACTAGATGGAGGCATTGGTAGGAAAACCGTCATTTAATATGGAGGAACACATGCTCAAGACTTATTTGGAATGCAACATATATTTCTGCTATTTATTTCGTCAAGACATTTTTTTTTTAATATGAGCTTTCTTTCCCAGAAAGGCGAACGGCGATATAAATACATGGCTGTAAATTATTTAAGAGAACATTTTATATGTAAAAAAAACCAGTTATCTGTAACTTGCTGGACTTTGCGGTATGGTCGTTTTGGCATTGTAGGAGCAGTGCTAACGTTTCTAGAAAAAGAGGAAAAAATGATGATTTCATGTGCGTGTCATAAACGTACCTTATCCTGAAATCGGCTTTCGCATTAGGTTTGCCATCATTCCTTAATTTACATAATAAGATCTGTATGAAACAAAACATGTTGTCTGGGAAATTCGTCTTTTTTATTTTCTAACACTTGATGAAAGTCTTGACATAGAGGGAATTAATTACTCCCTTAAATTCCCTCCAAAGGTGCAAGCGTAAATTAACCCAAGTAGTTCGAGGGGGTCAAAAATACAACTTGCTTCCAATAGGGTCCTCACCGAGCACTTCGGAACAATAAAAGCATGGCCTAAAATAACAAGGTTGAAAATAGCCCAAGCGTTTTTGGCCTATTTCAACAACTCGTCCTTCTTGTTTTATACTAGAAGGCAACATCTCAGTTAAGTCCTTCTTGTTCACAGTTTGTGTGTGGCATCTGAGATGTATGATACATACATGAACATATTCATATGATCACAGCCACGAACAACAAATACAATGACAATGTAATTTTTGAGGATCTAAAATTGATAGAAACATTTTATTTTAGGAAACTGTTATTAATTTTGAAAATATAAAAACGAACTACTTCTGTTTATCATTGACTGCCCGTCCTTCCACGCCGGTAGGCTTTGTTTGTCTTCTGGTACAAATTTTCAGAAATACTGTAATCTCCTTTAGAGTGTTGGATCATTACCAGAATAGTCCCTTGTAGAGGACCCAGAACTATCAATCCTGTGTCTCAATGACTCGTTACAAGATCAATCCGTCAGATCTCATTCTAAAGTATAAGTCCATTGTCTCGGTGCATTCAAAGGACATCTTTGTGTATGTCTCTACAGTTGGTTCAGAACAGGAAGTTTTTAGCAGGGACTGTTCAAATACACACTACTGCGTATATATTTGTTTTCTACATAAGTGGCACGAATAGTCCCGGTGTCGTCAGATTATAAATCAAACTGCCATTCTTCGTGCATTTAAAGACATCAGTAGGTCAATTGGATGTCAACCTAAATGTATCCACGTGGTCTCAACCAATGTAAAACTGGTCGATAGAAAGTTCCCGATCATTTACCATATGCTATCATAATACAATCAATCAACTTTATTGTATTTTACATCCAATTTACAAGGATCGAGCTGCAAACATCAAACAAACATTGATACTGTACATCTGTATAATGGACAGCAAAAACTACATACTTATGCATCCTGCAAGCCTGCCTTCCTCAGTTGAAATTAGTTTTTAATAAAGAGGCTTATTTCCTGCAAAAGCTGCGGGTCATTAGATGACAATAATAATATTAAATTTTGTAGATCAGGCAATGATGGGTTAATTTTAATTTTTTGGAGAAACGTAGTCCTGATATTTATATTTATTTTGCATTTAAATATAAAATGTACTTCATCTTCTACAGTATTGCAGAATTTACATAGTCGGGATTGTCGAGGAATCTTTTTAGATCTACCAGCCTCAATTTCTAAATTGTGGTTGCTTAGTCTCAGCTTTGCCATCAATTTTCTATATTCAAAGTTGGGTAACGATAGGTAGTGTTCCTCTGCATATTTTTTTAAAAATTTTACTGTATAGAAATAACTTACTATTTTCGTCCAATCTATGCATTTTTTTCAAAAGAGTAAGATTCAAATTTAGCATGTATCGACTTTTTAAACAATAGTTTCATTTTCCTTTTCTTTTTTGGCAAAAATTGGGTCGTGATGAAAGTCATAGTTTACAAGTGTACCTCGCATGCTTTGTAGGAAAATATTTTTGAACGGGTTGACTTTATCGGCGATTTCCTACCTGTTTGAGACATTGTATACATAAGTGCTATTTTGTTTCAGTTTCTGGTATACAGTTCGCCTAAGCAAACACGGTAGATAGATAATAGATAATTTGATCATGGAGTGAAAGATAATCTGTGACTTCCATTACTACTTAGTAATACGAATTATTATGTTAAACAAACATACTTATTTGTAGTGTACACGATTTGGCTGATTTGCCCAGTCTGTTTTGTCGCAAAATATTCATCTAATATACGAAGCAGCTATTCAAAGATTGTGTATGCCGATGCAGAGAGCCAAACAATTTGTTTTACAGTAAGACATGATAGTTTTGTTTATTGAGGATCATCAGTAGTAGTTCAGGCCAAAAGATTGAAAATCTATATATTCAGTGTTCCATAACATTGGCAGAAATCGATGGTAGGTGGTAATATGCGTAAATAATTCTTTATAACGTACAAATTTACAACATTTGATACATAAGAAAATGTATGTATGTATGTATGTATGTATGTATGTATGTATGTATGTATGTATGTATGTATGT
>NW_018408382.1:218800-293960 GCF_002113885.1 Mizuhopecten yessoensis | reverse complement strand
ATGGTATCAGACTCAAAATTAGACAAAGAAATCGCCAGCATTCCAAAGCTAAGCTACATAATACTCCATCTTCCTGGGCAAAATTTAGATCTATTCGGAATGAAGTTATATCCTTAGTCCGGGAAGCTAAAGAAAAATATTTATCTAAACTTCAATCTTCTTTAATTGATAAAACCATACCCCCCGGAAAATGGTGGCGTATTGCAAAATCGGTTATGAATCTCAAAAACAAAAACGAAAATGACTCTCCATTGATTATCAACGGCGAACTGAAAATCCACCCCATAGATAAGGCGGAATCTTTTAACGATTATTTCACTTCGATTTCCGTAACTGAAAAGAATGCTGACGATTTACCTCCTGATTGCCCCCGACCCCGACATAGCTTCTCAACAATAGACATAACCGAACAGGACATTCTTGATCAGCTCGATCTACTCAATACTAATAAACCTTCAGGCCCTGATAGTATCCCTCCAAAATTCATAAAAGGGGTTTCCCAATCTCTTGTGAAACCACTCTATCTCTTATTCAACAAATCTATTTCTACCGGAAAGCTACCAAATAGATGGAAAAATGCTCATGTTACCCCAATTTATAAGGGCAAGGGAGATAAAAGTGATCCATCCAACTATAGACCAATATCTGTTACCCCTATATTTAGCAAGCTATTTGAAAAAAATGTTTTTAAGTATATGTTCAATTACCTCTCAAGATATAACATTATTTCTAAGAATCAGTCAGGCTTTTTACCTAAGGATTCCACAGTGTATCAGCTATTAATTATATACGATGAGATTGTAAAACATTTATACAAGGCAAAGAGGCCAGAATGATTTTCTGTGATATTAGCAAAGCCTTTGACAGAGTTTGGCATGACGGTCTAATTTATAAACTAAAAAAATATGGTATATGTAATAATATGTTAGAATGGTTCACATCATACCTTCATGATAGGCAGTAGAGAGTGGTCATAGATGGGTATAAATCTAATTGGAAAACATCACAGGCAGGGGTACCCCAAGGTTCAGTCCTTGGTCCTTTTTTGTTTTTACTATATATTAATTATATTGGTGATGAATTGGCCTCAAACTTCGGGCTATTTGCTGATGAAACCTCCTTAGATGGTCTCATTGAGGGAGGCAGGCAAGAATGTGCTAATATCTAAGGAAAATTTCAATCTGGGCTAGAAAATGGGGAATTATCTTTAATCCAGATAAAACTGTAGCCCTGCTCTTCTCGAGGCGGGTTGACTCTGAGACACTGCATCCAAACCTATGTTTTGATTAATCATCTATTATTAATGTTTCTAACCATAAACACCTAGGTTTGTTTTTCAACAGCAAGGTTAATTGGTCTAACCACATAAACTATATATACGAAAAAGCTTATAAAAGAATTAATATACTTAGAATGTTGTACTACAAAATTGATAGAAAATCACTCGAAACTATATATATCACATTTATATGTCCAATTCTGGAATATGCAAATAGTATATGGGCAAACTGCACGCAGAGAGAATGCAGTGTCTTGGAGTCTATCCAACTAGAAGCAGCACGTATTATTTCAGGGTTAAGACGTCAAGTCATGCTATCTTATATCGAGAATCTGGTTTTATAACACTTAATAGAAGAAGACATTTGCATCAAAATATTTTTTTTTTATAAAATATATAATAGGAAATGTCCCTCTCATGTATATGATATAATTCAACCGTACATTAATGATAATACTGACAATTATCATCTTCGCCACAATAGAATTTTTGATGTTCCTATACCAAGAACTCAGTTCTATAATGCCATTTTTTTCCGAAATTGATGTCTGAATGGAATAATCCAACTTGCCTGTATCCCACAATGACATCCATTGGATCTATAAAAAGAGATTTTTTACACTCAGATGAAATGGATTCTCAACCCCAATGTACTGATATTTTAAATACAATGGTGATCGAAAATTTAATATCACCTTATGTCAACTTAGAAACTGTGCCAGTAACCTGAAATCAGATCTATTTGAATCTAACCTAATTGATACCCCTGCCTGCTTATGTAGTTCTCCTGTTGAGGATTGTGATCACTTCTTCTTCCATTGTACTCTGTATACTAATCAAAGGCAAATTCTCCTGAACTCCATTTCTGCTCTTAATGACATTATTCCATTAAATACTCAGACTTTTCTTTATGGATGTCGAAGACTCGATATCAGTATGAATATAAGTATCTTGGAGATGGTTCAGAGATTCGTTAAAGATACAAGACGCTTTAACTAGATTACACTTACTTGTTTACCTTTTTTCACATGACTTTGCTGTATGGAATGATACCAGTACATAATTGTACTATGTGCTGTCCACCAGCATAATTTCAATTGCCATTTTTTGTAAAATCTAGTTTTTGTACAACCATTACCAAAAAAAAAGAAAAATAATGACATGCAAATATCAATATTCATTCAATATGATGTGTGTAAACTGTTTATAACTGTAAGGAGAGGACGCTCATAGGCTTTGTCTGTTGCCCAATTCCTTTGTATCTAAGAACTGAACAATAAATATTCTGAAATGAAAAAATGTCCAACGCGCCAGAGCTGATTCCAGAACGATTATTCACCAACAAAAGTCAACGACTTCGTGATGTAGGAAGCACCTCTGTATTTAAAGATTTAATATATCGACGCAGAGAGCTTAACAAAGTAAATACTTTGTACAGCACCACGTGGCAATTTCGTCTATTTAAACCAACACGACTTCAGTACGTCACCCCATCATCTAAAACAGCTGGCATCTTAAGAGGCCGGAGAACTGTAGACCTGTCGTTGACAAATCTGGTTGCTCAGATCATTGTTTTTCTGCCAACTTTCTCCATCTTTTACCCTAACACTTAATAGGTAAGCTCACCGGCCATAATTTACAGCATATCCTTTTATCATGATTCAGCTGATAATTGCCAGTGGCTTCAAAATGTTACCTTCCGCTTCCTCCAGCAACTTTGGGTGGATGTCGTCTGCTCCTTGGGATTTGCTTTACCTTAGTTATATCATGTTCTTTTCCATTTTAGGTCTCCCTTGGCAGGTGAGGTGTATGACCATCTGGTTCTTTTCTGAATTCGCTACTGAAAAAAGTCAGACAAAGTTTCTGCCTTCTCAGCACGACTTTTTGCGACACATTTTGATGTTGTCTTCTGTTCTGTTCACTTGTTCTCTTTCCAGTGTAGATCCTCCGGACTTGGTTGATGGTTTAAGGATTGGTCAACCTCCGGACATTTTGACTCTTCGAAATCTTACTTGTTTTTTCACCGTGAAGTTTAACCTTACACTTTACCCTTAGTTATTACTCCTATTTCCCAGCCTTCATTGATTCAATTTAACTTTTGAGATATTTATGCTCCTTTTTATTGCTTTAACGGTCATCTCATATACTGATTGCTTCCTATTCTGCTTATGAATTGGAATATATTTGTCTCAGACCTCGCAAATAGAATGAAAAATAATCGTAATTTAGACCGCTGTTTCACGCACTTAGGTATGATTTCATAATTATAATCAATTTTTGCCTCATCCTGTCATAGCTGCCTTTAGTAGAATACCCTCTTCTAGGTGTTAATAACAACTTCTGTATTTCGTCTATAAGTTGAACAAAAACCTTCATATTTCTACTTCCCATTTTAGGAACTATACCATATTCTCTTCATTTGCTGGGGATCAGGTCAAGCATACATGGTCCTAATTAACCCTTATTTTTTTCCATTACATGTCGAAAGAAGTCAGAGTTTCCTTTTGCACCAAGGAACGAAAAGCGATGTCAAACCTGGGGATGTTTTGATTTGAAAGGAACAGTAATTAATATGTACATTCCGAACTACTGGCAGGTCCGTCTCCATTCATCAGGTTCAGATAAGCCACGCCCCTCTCCTATTCAGGATGTTAAATTAAACTCCATTGTGTATATTACATGTATACCAAAGACAATGCAAGCAGTAGTGCTGGTTGGTTTATTGCGTTCATTTAACAAGATACTTCATACAATTTGGACATACCGAGAGGGCCTGTATCGCTCACCTGGATATTTGAGCAATCCTGGGAAAATACTCTCAATAAAAGTACTTTTGCAAATATTTCCATATATTGAGTCTCCTTGGCTTAAAAATGTTCCAGACTAAATGGAACTTTATCATACTCTATCCCAGTATGCTACTGGTCAAATATCATCACCCAGTGCCTCCTGGTATTGCGGGAGAAGTTGTTTAAAAGATATTTACATATTTGACCCGTGACCGTGAATGTAGGTCCAGGTCATTTATTTATGAAATCTTTATATCACTCTGTCCGAGGTACCTACTGACCAAATATCATTGCTCTTGGCCTCTTGGTTTTTCAAAAGAAACTCTTTAAAGTTTTTTTTAACAATTTGACCCTTGTGAGCTTTAAAGTATGCTACTGGTCAAATATCATCACCCTGGGCCTCCTGGTATCGTGGGAGAAGTTATTTAAACGTTATTTACATATTTGACCCCTGTGACTGTGAATGTAGGTCAAGGTCATTTATTTGAAGAAACTTTATATCACTCTGTCCAAGGTACCTACTGGCCAAGTATCAGAACTATGGGTCTCCTGGTTATTCTGAAGAATATGTTTTAAGGTTTAAAAGACATTTGACCCTTGTGATTTTTAAAGTAGGCCAAGGTCATTTACTTGAGGAAACTTTATAGAACTCTGTCCAAGGTACCTGCTATCTAAATACCAGTGCTCTAGGATCTGGGTTATTTAGAAGAAGTTGTTTAAAGGTTTTTACATATTTGACCCATGTGACCTCGAAAATAGGTCAAGGTCATTTATTAAAAAAAAATATATAGCACTTCATGCCAGGTACCTATTGGCAAAGTATGATTACTATGAGCCTCCTGGGTATTCAGAAGAAAATGCTTAAAGGTTTTAAACACATTTGATCCTTTTGATTATTTTAAAGAAGGTCAAGGTAATTTATTTGAGAAAAAAGTTATTGCGCTTTATGCCAGGTACCTACTGGCCAAGTATCATTACTCTGGGCCTCCTGGTTAATCAGAAGTTGTTTAAAGGTTTTTACATATTTGGCCCATGTGACCTCGAAAGTAGGTCAAGGTCATTTATTTGATTGGCCCATGTGACCTCAAAAGTAGGTTAAAATCATTTATTTGATTTTTTTTATAGCACTCTGTCCGAGGTACCTACTCACAAAATATCAGTGTTCTAGGCTCTTGATTATTCAGAAAATGTTGTTTAAAGGTTTTAACAATTGAGAGTCCTATGACGTTGCAAGTCGGTCAAGGTAATTTATTTTCGGAAACTTTATAGTACTTCATTCCCGGTATCATTACTATGGGCCTCCTGGTTATTCAGAAGACCCTTATGATTTTTAAAGAAGGTCAAGGTCATTTATTTGGGAAAAATGTATAGCCCTTTTATGTCTGGTACCTACTGTCAAAGTATCGATATTCTGCACCTCCTGGTTATTCAGAAGAAGTTGTTTAAAGTTTTTTTTACATATTTAACCCCTATGACCTTGAAAGTAGGTCAAGGTGATTTATTTGAGGAAACTTTATAATCACTCTATCCCGGGTACCTACTGGCTTATATCATGGCCCTATTCTGCTTCCCCTAGCCATCCACCAATGGGTCTGGGGTTCGAGGCCTACGTTGGGCAGTCGCTAGGTACTGGCTGTACATCAGTGTTTTTTCTCCGGGAACTCCACCAGGATAACCTGGCATGTCTGTAAATGACCATAGCTGTTAATAGGACATAAAACACAAACAAACCAAACCAAACCCAAGGCCCTACAGTTCTTAAGAAGTCGTCCTTTCCAAAGGATTCTCCATTGGAAATTTAGCTTAAATTGGTATATTTGCATATGGTTATAGGAAAGGATCCCAACATTTCCATGTTATTACCCAATGGCTAAATATCAATATCAATGGTCTGAGCCGGATGCCATGGAAGCACTGCCAATATAAACACCAGAAACAAAGACAAAACAATGTGTGAACGTTTTTATTATTTAACAAAAACTGTTAAAATTTATGCAGTTGGTTAGCACTAAATCTCACTTAAAACAATAGAGAAAGTGCCCGACAGGTCACTTAACTTTCGGACTTTGTGGAATGTGACTACATCAACTAAAACTAAATATATAAGTTTGACAGAAGTTTTTTTAACACTTTGTAATAGAATTGAATTTTATAGAAATGTTATTACAGATCTTTACTGTATAAATTTCATTTTCTCTTACAATAAAAAAGGATTTGATGAAGTTGTTCTTAAGTGGATGAAAACAAATAATAAATTCAACCAAAAAGTAATTAGTTACCCAGAAGAAAATGGTCAAATAATCAACATGACTTTTCTATCATTATAGTGCGATGAAAATAGTAGTAATTCATAAATCCATCACACAAACCAAATTGTGTTGCTGAAGACTCTTGTAGAATACACATCAAAATACAGGGTTTCCTAACCGTTTTCACAAAACTCAAATATATAAAAAAAAAAAATACCTTCAAAAATTTGAGAAGCTATATAACATAGGAATTGAACCTTTGCTAGAGACCTAAAAGCAATGTTCATGTCACATGTCACATGACAAAGTGATCAAAGGACAGTCATTCTAGAGGCATTGTAGGTGTAGCGAGGTGAACTGCATTAATCAATCTGAGGTCACTTTTCAAAGGGAGATAAATTCAAAGTTGTAAACTGACCTCAATCTGGGGTCACACTACAAGGTAAACACATTACAAGGTGAATAGTGGACGGTCAATCTGAGGTCACATTACGAGGTAAATAGTGGACAGTGAATCTGAGGTCACATTATAAGGTAAATAGCAGATGGTCAATCTGCGGTCACATTACCAGGTAAATAAATAGTGGACGGTCAATCTGAGGTCACATGACAAGGTAAATAGTTGATTGTCAATTAAAGTCAATTTGCATAGTGAAAAGTAGCAGCCATTTTGAGGTAATATTAGAATTAAAAGGTGAATAGTGGACGGTCAATCTGAGGTCACATGACAAGGTAAATAGCGGACGGTCAATCTGAGGTCACACTACAAGGTAAATAGTGGAAGGTCAATCTGAGGTCACACTACAAGGTGAATAGTGGATGGTCAATCTGAGGTCACACTACAAGGTGAATAGTGGACGGTCAATATGAGGTCACATGACAAGGTAAAAAGTGGACAGTCAATCTGAGCTCAAACAAGGTAATTTGTGGAAGGTCAATCTGAGGTCACACTACAAGGTAAATAGTGGACGGTCAATCTGAGGTCACACTACAAGGTAAACAGTGGATGGTCAATCTGAGGTCACATTACGAGATAAATAGTGGACGGTCAATCTGAGGTCACACTACAAGGTTCATTGTAAGTTTAACAAACTTCTCGAGGTGCTGTAATGGATACCTATGATTGTCGAAATCTCATATACCAGGATCTATAAACAGATACAGGTACTGGAATGTACCAGTAACTCAACAAGGCTACAAAAGAGGGTCTACTTTATACGATGACTTGGATTGAACAAATCAATCTTATAAACAAAATGTATCAACTACCTATCTTCTCTTTCTGTCTTTTTTATGAAATGCACATCCATATGTAACTTGGACTGGCACCTGCCAACCTTCTCTGAAAGGCTTGGTCTCTCCATGAGAAAACCTCTATTGTAATACACAATAGCTACAGCACTAAAACCACTACACTATGTAAACAAATTACATGTAACTGACTAACAAAAACATCTTGATCAGGACTATGACTTAAGAAATATTTCACTTTCTAGGAGACGTGTTATTCTATACCACTAACAGTTTTAGTCTTCAGAAAATATGCTACCTTGCAGAATTGTGTTAAGATTTATAAGGCTATAATCATCTACTTAACAAAGTAAACTGAATTAAATCACTTCATGAATTAGTCAAATTGGTAAATTTTCAAATATAGTTTTAATCAACAATACTTGGGTCTAATATGATGTTGGTAATACATTATCACTCAAATATATGTTTTTTTATTGGTCCTCTTTTTTGACAGAACAACCTATAGATTTTTGTTAAAGTTCCTAGCCTCCAAGCTTTATATATAAGTTATAGATTTATATACATGTACAGTCTATTAAGTGTCTTCAACAGTTCACATGTTTTCTGCTACATTTTTTTCACCAATATCAATTTCCTAAAAAACAAGCTTTGAACCTAAGTTTGTATCTTGAATTATAATGACAAAAACAAATCATTTAACCTTTTGACTTGGAACATTTCTGAAATACTTTAAGAATGATTCGTAAACTAATAATACCAATTTGTTTGACTGGAATCCACTAAATCACCCCTGCATTTTGTTTGTACTTAACAATGAATATTTTAACAATAGATGAGCCCAATGTATACTAGTCATGTCTGAACTTGCATTGTACGGTAAACAGCAAGAAAAATCACCAAAATGTGGCACAATATGCATACACTAAAGTACAAAATATCAAAGACATTTAGTGTTCATTCATCTAATGGGGCTTAGCTAAGATTTGCATATCAGAGAAAACATTTTACAAAAACAATTTCACAGCCTCTGGAAGACTCCACTTATCATTGAATTCTAATCTTATTGTCGTCTTCCTTTTGCACAACTCTAATGAACTTCTGATTCAAACATGTTATCGTAGTCCATGTGTTAGCACACCATACACAGGGATTGTAACAATGTACATGGCACAGAGTGCATGTCCTCTAGCGATGACTCATATGCCATACATGGTACGTGTGTTCTGACGACATGCATGTAACACCTCTGTGACAGAGCATCTCTTCAGAAAGGCCACATGTTCAGCTACAGTGATAGCCATTCCTGGGTGTGAAAAGTGCACTTCCTCTTTAGGGAACTGCAATAAGATTGAAAAGACGTTATTATAAAAGATCTTGCCTTTAAGAATCTCCCAATAGGAAAACATTGATATCACAAAACCCGAAATCAAATCATCTTAGACTGATATTTCACAGACAAACATAATGTTTTTGAAAAACAAGGGGCCCAAGGGCCTTAGAGGTCACCTGAGTTATATTATAAGTACTTGTAGCTCAATTTCATTGTTGAGATGTACAAAATGTGGAAAACAACATGGAAACAAAGTGAAATACAATACCAAATGTAAGAACTTTTAAACTATAATCTCCATTGAGGCCCCACCCCTCTAGCGCCTGGGGATGGGGCAGGGTTATTTTTTCATGGAGATTCTTAAAGGTTGAAAGTGGATCAAGGTAATTCATTTGAACAAACTTGGTAGTCCTTCATCCCAGCATGCTACAGGCCTAATTTCAGTACCCTGGGCCTTTTGGTTATTGAGAAGTTGTTCGAAGATTTCAAAACATTTGACCCCTGTGACCTTGAAAATTGGTCAAGGTCATTCATTTTAACAAACTTGGTAGCCCTTAATCCCAGCATGCTACAGGCCTAATATCAGTACCCTTGGCCTTTTGGTTATTGAGAAGAAGTTGTTTAAAGGAAAAAGTTGACGCCGGACAGACGGATGATGGAAGACGGACGCTGCACCACGGCATAAGCTCACTTGCCCTTCGGGCAAAATATACCCAAAAGTTTTGTTTCCCTAAATAAACTATAGTAAACTTATTTAAATAAAGCCCCTGATGATCTTTCCATCCATGCAGAGAAAATGACTGTAATACCTCTGAGTCTGGAGAAGAAGATTTTTGAAATATTGGTTAATTTTCCCTTTTGGGCCCCGCCCTGGCCCCTAGGGTTTGGGTAGGAATCCCAATTTTACAATTTAAAACCATCTTCTTCCTCCAAGGATAATTCTCACCAGGTAAAAATAATTTCCAACAGAAAATTGTCAAAATATACCCAAAAGTGTTGTTTCCCTATATAAACTATAGTAAACTTTACCCCCTCCCCAAGGGAGAACGGATAGCTCGGGGGTCCTGAAATTTACAATTTAAATAAAGCCCCTGATGATCTTTCCATCCATGCAGAGAAAATGACTGTAATACCTCTGAGTCTGGAGAAGAAGATTTTTGAAATATTGGTTAATTTTCCCTTTAGGACCCCGCCCTGGCCCCTAGGGTTGGGGTAGGAATCCCAATTTTACAATTTGGTAGCCTCATCTACCAAGGACGATTCTGATCAAGTTTGAAAAAATTCCATCCACTGGTTCTTGAGAAGAAGTTGATAATGTAAAAAGTTTACGCACGACGGACGACGACGGATGGGAAGTGATTGGAATAGGTCACTTGAGCAAAGCTCAGGTGACCTAAAAAAGACATCTTTTCCTCTTTCTTTTTCTCTTTGTATGTATCGAAGTCAAACCTACTCATACAACCACCTTCTTTAAAATACCACTTGTGTTAAGTGTAAAGAGACCACCTGTACTAAGAGACCTCTTGTGTTAAAATAAAAGACTACTTTTTGGACATCTTCTGGGGGTAGGGGGTCATCTTCACTGTATAATCAGTCACAACTTACCAAGAGGGTTGAATTTCTTTTCTTTGGTATCCAGTTCCAATAATATCCAGCAGTTTATAAACCTACCTTCCTTAGTATAAAGTATGGAGCACCAGTCTCCAGTAAGTTTACCCACCAGTATGAAACCAACCATGGTATATAGTATTGAGAATCAGTTATATCAAGCAGTATAAACCTACCTTCCTTGGTATAAAATACGGAGCATCAGTCTCCAGTAAGAGTCGATCCAGCGGTATGAACCTGGCGACCTCATGAGAAGGTGTGGCTGTGCGATAGGTCACCAGTGGGGTCAGGCCAATGTAGAGATTTGGGAACAAGTTCATCCACTTCTTGGCAGACTGGTAGTTCCCAGTGAAACAGTGGCAGTGGATTCGGTAGTTTCGAGGGACTGTCTGTAAATTATAGGAGAGGATGCTAGTAAGTCAAGCATGTAATTACTGTAAATCCTAACATGAATGCAAACAGAAAACAGCATGCAGTTTAATGATTTTGTGTAATTTAAGTATGAGATCATATAGTTAAAGTGAAACAACAGGAAGTGAGTCAACCTAACGATATTCCCCACTTCCTTAGTAAAATGGGTCTATAATATACTTGGTATGACAAAGGAAATTCATGAATTACAGGTCTGTCTCCATCCTGGTTCAACTTGTGTTTTTGATTCTTTATAAAGCAACACATACTTGTTTGAACCACATCAGTTAAAAAAAATTACAGTTCAAAAGACTTATTTTATCGAAAAAAGGTCTTAAAAGAAAAATACAAACCTCTTCTAAAATCTGCAAGGCATCTTCCTCTGCCTCTCGACAGTGTATCACAAGTGGTTTGTTCATCTCGAGAGCAAGTTGGATTTGTTTGATAAACACAATCTTCTGAGAGGTTTTATGTTGTTTAAATCTAAGATTAACAATATTAACAGACTTACTAACACAAATTTAACTAGACATTCTGAAAACAACATGTTTTGGCTGATTAATGATTGAAGGTATTGCTCTTTATGCAAATAAAACATGACGACAACAATCCTTCTTTTATAACCTATTGCGAGAAAGCTATATATTAAATGATCATATGCTCATTGTAGTATAAAACACTGACAGTAAACAAGAGGCCCAATGGGCCTGCATCGCTCACCTGGTATTAATCTCACACTTGTAAACTTAAAAGTGGACTAAATTACAGCTACAGGCAGAACATCAGTGTGACCTTGAATGTCAAACAATGACATTAGGTTGAAAGCGGGTCAAGATAATTAATTTGAACAAATTTGGTAGCCCTGATTGCTACAGGCCAAACATCAGTACCCTGGGCCTTTTTGTTATTCAGAAGAAGTTGTTTAAAGATTTTAAGACATTTGACACATGTGACCTTGAAATTTGGTCAAGGTCATTCATTTGAACAAACTTGGTAGCCCTTCATCCCAGCATGCTACTGGCCAAATATCATCACCTTAGGCCTCTTGGTTATTCAGAAGTTGTTTAAATGTTTTGAACATATTTGACCCATGTGACCTTGAATATAAATCAAGGTAATTTATTAGAACAAACTTGGTAGCCATTTATCCCAGCATGTTACTGGCCGAATATCATCACCTTATGCCTCTTGGTTATTCAGAAGAGGTTGTTTAAATGTTTTGAACATATTTGACCCCTGTGACCTTTAATATAAGTCAAGGTCATTTATTTGAACAAACCTGGTAGCTCTTCGACCCAGCATGTTACTGGACAAATCTCATCACCCTAGGCCTCTTGGTTATTCAGAAGAAGTTGTTGAAAGGTTTTAAACATATTTGACCCCTGTGACCTTGAATATAAACCAAGGTCATTTATTTGAACAAACTTGGTAGCCCTTTAACCCAGCATGTTACTGGCCAAATTTAGGCACCCTAGGCCTCTTGGTTATGCAGAAGAAGTTGTTGGAAAGGTTTTAAACATATTTGACCCGTGACCTTGAATATAAGTCAAGGTCATTTATTCAAACAAACTTTGTAGCCCTTCATCCCAGCATGCTTCTGGCCAAATATCATCACCCTAGGCCTTTTGGTTACTGAGAAGAAGTTGTTTAAAGTAAAATGTTGACGACGGACAGACGACGGACGCCGCACCATGCCATAAGCTCACTTGGCCCTTTGGGCCAGGTGAGCTAAAAATTACCCAAACTAACTGTTACCTAAACTTGCTATAAAGTGACAGTCCTATACTTACATGCCAGAGTAATCTAGACCGATTTCTCCCAGAGCCACCACTCTCTTGTGCTGTAGACAGCGGATCAGGCCCTCCTCAGCCCGGGGTGAGAACTCGGTGGCATTCTTTGGGTGACATCCAAATGCTAACCAGACATCCTCCTCAAGGGCAATCTCCTTCCACAACCCTGACAGTGAACAATGTAGATAAGTATGAACTGGCCGTCCATTACAAGGATGAGTACATGACAAAATCAACACAAAACAGTTTTTAATACTTTTTTTTTTAAAAGTCAGCAAATTTCTACTCCATTATGTCAATCACAATCTATCAAACATTTTCTTATCAATGAAATTGTAAAATTATGTTCAATTTCAACCCGACATTTAACTAACTAAATTGTGTTAGAATGATAAACGAAACATCCACAGAGTGAACGTAGAGCGAGTTCGAATTAGACGATTTAATGTAAACAATGCAGAATCTACTGTTTGGAGTGTTGTATATGTGTTACATGGTAAGAGTTATTTACAAATTCATCTTGCTCCTAACAATCACAAAAGTTGCCCTGCCGCGAAATTAACCTTGCATGTACACAATACTCTATACTGCTGGTATGTACCTAAATAAATACCTACCTTCTTGTCGGAAGCTGCCAGGGTGACAGAAGACTGCCACACACCCTTCAAAACAGTCAGGCATGGTAGCCTCGTGTACAATCTTGTACTTGGACCAGGTGCCTCTGAACCCTTGGCGGTTGAACAGGAAATCCAGATGGCAGTGTGAGTCAATAAATGTGCCACAGTAGCTCCTACATTTCTCCTTGAAGTTCGCCTTCCAGTCAACCAGATGAAAAGATGAGCTGCTCTCTGAATCCGTGTTGCTGCCGAGCAGGCGTGTCCTCTCTAAAAACTTTATCCTTGGTGGCAGCACTAGACGTTCAGGACTTTTTCGGTGGGCTTGCAGTTTTGACAGCTCAGGGATGCTTTCTTTGGTTGGATGTGGAGTTGTTGGAGATTTCACATCTGAAGCGTTTGTAGAGGGTGAATGATTATTAGGCTGATGGTAGGCACCTCCATAGGAGTCAGTGCCTGAGCCAGCTTGGTACCAGTTTGGTGGAGAAAAGTAGCAGCTTGGGGGGTACATACATGGTGGCTGATGATGGCCAAACAGAGGTGATACGGACATACCCATTGCTGGGGGAGGAGGGCTCGCCCAGAACGGTGCCCAGGGGTAGGACCCTGGGCTAGATGAACTCTGCTCACTTGCTGAAGATGAAACCTCTGAATGCTTGTAGTTTGATGATGAATTTTTAGGTGTTTTTCTCTCGTTTTCCTTTGCTCTCTGGCTGTCGCTCTCAGGACCATCTGTCAAAGTAATCTTTTGGCGTCTGTGTGGTGGAACATACGCGGTAGCTTTTTTGTCATCGTCTTTCTCATTTTCTTTAGTGTTCAGTGAGTGCCTTATGAAATGATAGATGTTGTTTCGAGGTAACACATGCCTCCTCTTGTGCCCAACACTGCAGTCCTCATCATCATTTAGTTCCTGTTCCTCCACATCTAGTTTCCGTTTCTCACTAGAGCAGTCGCTGTCTTGAGACTGGTCATCTTTCCCAAACAGAGCAACTCTCGACTTTGCAAGCTGATCTTTCTTTTCTTCTTCAGAATCATCTGTCTCGCTAAAACCGTAGTCTACAAGCTTTGGGCTGTTGAGCTGCAAATCTTGCATTTCATCTGCGCTCACCCCTTCCTTTGCACTCGTTAACCCTGTGCTACAGTCCATCAGGTTCGGAGGTTTTCCTAACTCACCACGTTTCTTCTTGGCGTCATCTCTGGACACAAAAGACACACATCCCGTCGACTCCCTATTGTAGATTGATTTTCCTCCAACTATGTTCTGCTCTACGGATACTGCGTCATTAAGTGGTGAAGATGGTCTGAACTGTAGTCTATACGGACTGCAATGTCGCATACCATAGGACATGACCTGTTGAGGCTGTGAGCCACATTCTGGAGGGTAGGGGTAGGACCCCGGGTACTGAATCCTTGGAAAAGGTTTTCTGGTCTGGGGCATGTTTGCAGGGGAGGCATGGGGACCTGTGCCCCTAGGGGAGAAAGAGTTCACTGGGGCAGTTCCTTGCTGCATCTGGTTCCACAGCTCCCTGCTAGGAGGGGGAGGGATCACACTGTTCGATCTCGTGGCCAGTAACCCTCGGGGACTGTAGTGCATACGTATTCCATTTTCAGTGGAGTCTGAAAAACAGAGAAGAAAAGTAAGAACGTACATAAAACATTATTTGTCTTGATCACTGTCAAAATTTGTTATATTGGGAGAAATTAAAGTAAACATTTAAAACCATGGACTTTGTTATCTCTGAAAATCAAGATTTCATTTTGAAGTATGACTTCATAAGTCATTTTAATGAAGAATTTGTAATATTTGTTTTTTTAGTAACATATCACATCCTCAAGAAATCTTTGAAATATCATCCTCACACTGTTATAGGGAGCTCTTTACAAACAAGAGGCACAGCAAATTATAACTTGATATTGTGACATACCCATGTCAATGACTACTGATCATGAATTCTGTGATCGAGATGAAAACAGGATTGTTTATAGCGTTTTCAACCTTAGATGACCTATATGTTGATAACGTATTTCCCAAAACAGAATCTGCTCATGTATTGAAGCGATGTGACTCGCATTGTCATTATTTGGCTTACGTTCCAGGTCACTACCTGTATGAATATACAGCGAAGTCACAAGATCTATTCCAGAGCTCACTAATACAAATATGATAAACAGTTTTTACTTAATTTATTTGGAATTTTTTAAACACATGGTGAAACAAACTCAGGTACAGTATTCAAGAATTTAAGACACTTTTCATTTGCAAGTTTCGAAGTGCATTCAATTTTCAAAGGCATTAATCAGCCCATGAATACAATAAACTAATTGTTAAGTTCTGAAGTTTGAAGTCTAAAAGACTTTTACCTTTATCCTCTGTTGATTGGGAAGTGAAGTTATCTGAGTAGTCGAGTGCTGAGCGAACATCACAAATACGAGGTTCCCATCCCCAATGACAAAAGCAACATCTCCAGGTCCAGAACTGGACACAACCAGGTGGACACACGCACTCCTTTGGGCCATAGCCTGGGGGACTTCCTTTCTCCTGCTTTAGGTCCGGTCTATGTCTACAATCGTTTTCGACTGCTCTGAAATCCACATCAGAATGTCTTGCATACATTGTGTTATCAACCCGAGAGAACACAGGGGGTCGGTATGTCCCAGGAGAGGTTTGTGGTTTGTGATACAGTTTCTCCATTTCTAGGTCTGTTGATGTTTGGGTGCAGGATGTGGAGTCTAATGGAACATCGTGGGCACAACATTCCTCCTGACTTAAAAAGACATAAGACTCCATTACATCATCACTGGTGCAAACGTCCTCAAACTCTGAAGTTTCTTGTATTCCACTCAAACTGCTATCAGACTGTGGAATAATAGATCCGTCTTCTTCTTCGACATTTTTTAAACATCCAGACGTCACACTGTCCGATGATAGACCTGACCTGACCTTACTGACACTATCCCCACAAGTCTGGACTTCACACCATTCATTGTTGATGGGCTTTTCAGCCAAAATCTCTTCTTCACTAATGATCTTGTTGTCTTCGTGTTCTAAAACAGAAGTACCAATAAGGTTTAAATCTAATAAAGTTGAATCCCATTCTTCAAGTTGGTGCCGAGTATGTGAGCCACCTTCTGGAGGTTTCCCAGTTGGGTTATTGTTGCTATATAGACTTGTCTTCTTAAACTCCTGCTCACCAGGTACAACTTGTTCCATAGTTTCAGTCTTTTCCTGAGTTTTCAGTATACCTTCAATATCCAACAGATGTGAGTCCCAGTTTTCTTCTGGTTCATCCAATACTGGGTTCTGTTGTCTATCAGAATCAAACCAGTGGCACTTGAACTTCCTCTCATAATTTTTCCTTTGGTCACCAATCCTATTCCACTCATTCCGAGTATGGTTACCTGAGGTGTGCATTGGTTGAACAACCAACACCTTTTCCAGGTCTTTATCCCCATTTTCTGTAATCTGTGATGATTTCAGATCAACATTCAAATGGTGCTCATTTTTACTGCTACAGGTTAACCTTCTACCTGATGTTCCATTATCCTCTATTCTATTCATATCTTTCCGATAATCACTCTTCTTCTGATTTTGCTCCATGCCGCAGCCATAATTTTCCTGTTGACAGGTAGATTTACAATGTTGTTTAGAAGAGGGATACCATACAGTGTTGGGACTATCCCTGTTCAGTGTTACATGTCCTCCTTTGGGAACAGAAGAAGTCCTTTGACAGGTACAGTTATGCTGAGTATTTGAAGAGGACTTGAACTGTGATCGACCACAGGTTTTGCACACTGCGTTTTTTTGATCTGCATCTGTACCATGGCCATTCACTTGTCCGTGATATGTCCCATAATTTCTCACATCACGGAATGTCACAGAATTTGTTTTGTAGTCTAGCCAGAAAGATCTAGAATTGTGTTGACCAGCTTGATGTTTTATGTCACGGTTTGCTTCGCTGCGTTTGTTTTCTTGCTGTTGGTCAGTTTTATACTGTAAGGACTGGTTATGAGTGTCCTTCCCACATTGTCCAGAAAAAGAATTAACATCCATAACATGTTCTTTGATCCTGATAGCCGGTCCATCAGAAGTTTCAAATTTTAGAACTGTGCCCTTCTCATTTTCCTCTTTTACCTCTAACTTCTCCAGTTTTTTGTCACTTGCATTCTCTGTCCTACTTTCTGATGTAAGCATGCTTACATTTGTTGCCGACACACCCTCCTTGGTAAACTTCACTCCGTCATCAGAGGGGTTAATACTACTACCAGGAGGTGTGACCACCGGCAACAGATCCGTATCCCAATTCTCATATTCTGAACTCTCTACTTGCTTGCTGTCATTTGCTTCTCTGTCATATTTGTGATTGACCTTCAGGTTTTCTCCAAGTTTCTTCTGTGATTTTTGATATTTGTGTTCCATACTGCTGTGTCCAGGCTGCTTTGGATCTGAACTGACTGGCTTCTTCGACCCCTGTTCTTTTTCTGAACCTATGTTACCTCGGCTCTCTGAACCTATGTTACCTCGGCTCTCTGAACCTATGTTACCTCGGCTCTCTGAACTATTCTGTCTTTTCAGTGTAGTACAGGAAACTGATTCCCAGTGAGTGGAGTTGGTGCCCTTTGGTTCTGAATGGACTATTCTACTAGACCCTAAGTCATTGTGGAAACATCTGGATCCTGAACGATCTTGGTGATATGAACTATGTTCTGCATAACAATACTTGCCATGCTGTGAACGATTCTGATCTCTCGATTCTGAACTTCTATATATTCTACTTTCTGAACTCCGATGACTTTGTGATGAATCGTTCTCGTGTCCAAGTCTCGACCTGGTGTGATCTTGGGACGACTTGTCATGTCTTATTGGTTCTGATCTGTTATCACTTGTGGACGAGTTGTCTTGCCTTGAAGGTTCTGATCTGTTATCAGTTGAGGACGAGTTGTCTTGCCTTGTAGGTTCTGATCTGTTATCAGTTGTGGACGAGTTGTCTTGCCTTGAAGGTTTTGATGTGTTATCAGTTGTGGACGAGTTGTCTTGCCTTGAAGGTTCTGATCTGTTATCAGTTGAGGACGAGTTGTCTTGCCTTGTAGGTTCTGATCTGTTATCAGTTGTGGACGAGTTGTCCTTCCTCAAAGGTTCTGAACTGTTATGAGTACTGAAGGATTTGTCCTGCTGTGTAGGTTTCAACCTGTTATGATGACTGGACGAGTAATTCTGTCTTGAAGACTGTGACCTGTTGTGACCTTTGCATGAGTTGATGTTCCTTATAGATTCTGAAATGCTGTGACCTCCAGATGAGTTGTTCTGTCTTAGAGGCTGTGGACTTGTGTGATCTTGGAATGGTTTGTCCTGCCTTCTAGGTTCTGTACTGCTGTGACCATGGGATGAATTGTCCTGTTTTACAGATTTTGAACTACTGTGACCTCGGGATGAACTTTCCTGCGTTCTTTGTTCTGAACTGTTGTGACCTTCGCATGAGATATTGCGACCTTGAAATGATTTGTCCTGCCTTACAGATTTTGAACTGCTGTGACCTCGGGATGACTTTTCCTGCCTTACATGTTCTGAGCTGTTGTGACCTTTAAATGACCTCTCCTGCTGTATAAGGTTTGTGGTACCCTTTATTCCAAATTTGGGATTATCACAACTTTTTAAATCACAATCCCTAGAATCTGACACATCCAAATTTTGAGATTCTGGATTGCTAGATTCCTGATTAAGGTGATCCTCTGGCTGTGAAGTTTCTGAATGTCTGACTTTCTGATTACAGATATCCTCATGTTGTGAAGTTTCTGAATGTCTGACTTTCTGATTACAGAGATCCTCATGTTGTGAAGTTTCTGCTTGTCCAGATTTTTCGTTACAGATATCCTCAGACCTTCCTGAATTTCTAGCTTCCTGATTGAGATGTTCAACAGATTCCGGAGGTTCCTTGTGTTCAAGCTCCATATGGTTCTGATCCTTAAACTCTGGAGATTGTTTCAATTTACATGCATTATCTCCATGTTGTATAGGTGTAGACTCTTGGGTATTGAGAACAACTCTAGTTGATTCTGACTTACCCTCCTGATTCACTGTCTGTTCTGAATAGATTTGAAATCCTGATCTTAACCTTCCATCTGTTGTGGATCCTGAATGATGGTGATTTCTGAAGTCCGGACTGTCTTGTATCCGAGAATCTGACTTTATTTTACCTGCCTTCTCTAAAGAAGTGTTACCAGTAGATTCAGAATTGTCTCGAAATTTAGGCTCAGAACTAACTTGTGGTATGATTGTATGTTGCCACGTATTATCTGCTATGGATTTCCTGATTTCCTCTGTTGCTGACTCAGAACTAACTTGTGGTATAATTGTATGTTGCCACGTATCATCTCCTATGGATTTCCTGATTTCCTCTGTTGCTGGCTCAGAACTGACTTGTGGAATAATGATAGGTTTGGACTTGCCATGTCTTATGGAATCTGAACTTTCATCCTTTGATGATTCAGAATAATTTCTCTGACGACGTTCTGTGTACTTGGATGCAGAATTGTCCAGTCTCTTAGGCTCTGAACTGACCTGGGCAATGATAATGGGCTCCATTTTTGAAGTTTCCTTTTTACTCTGTTCAGAACGAACCTGACGAGCTGAAGGGTTTTTCAGCCCGGCCTTCACCCTGACCTGTTTCATGGCTCGTAGGCTGTCTCTGTACATTACTGGCTTGGCCATCATTGTCCTTCCATCGCTGTCAGGTGGGGTCAATACCTTAGCCTTCATTTCTACTGACAATGCCTGGACCTTTGAGTTAATCAAGCTATTATATGTAGTTTTCGTGTCAGTCCCTGATTGTCTCCCCCTGATGTTCTTATGAGAGGTTGGAGATCCACTTGGAGACCTTTGTATGGGAGATACAGTTAATGTATGTCCTCTGGCGATGCTCTTGGTATATTTGGACTTTTTCTTTGGTTTCTTTGGTCTTGGCCTCGAGCTCCTAGCTACTGAAGAGCTATCGGAACTAGCTGAGGAATAGTCTCGCCAAGGCGAAGACTTTATACTTAGTAAACTTGGAATTGGAGCAGTCTTACTTTCCCAACTGTTACAACATCCAATGTCCTTGCTTGGAATTTTCTGGGAAGAAGATGAATGTGAGGCATTGCTTGTGTCGGATAATGTACCCGAGTTTCTTCGTCTATTATAATAAGCTGGAATATCACACACAGGCACACGAAGGGGGGGAATCTCCATTCTCATATATTCTCGTTCATCATTTTCCATGCTCATGTTCTCCAGATTACCAGAGCATGTCAAAGATTGTTTCTGGTCATACTCCTCCTTCCTACAGTCCTGTATTTCCTGTTTTTCGCCACCATTTACTGGTTCACACTTTTGTTTATCTTCCATTTCAGACTGTTGTTCCTTTGTGAAATGAATTTTTTCCTCATTCCTCGAAACAACATTCTCAGATTGTTCCATCGTGTTTTTCTCTGATCTCACAAGTAAGGAGCCTGTTGTTTCCTCTGATCTCACAAGTGAGGAGCCTGTTGTTTCTAATTTTTCAGACGTTTCTGTTTCACATTCATCTTCAGTCTTTACCCCAATGTTTCTACTTTCAGAATCAGCTTTCCTCTTGTAAGCATCACATCCTGTGTACAAATCTTTCTCCTTCTCTTTTTCTGAATCTTGTTCAATCTCACAATCCCTTATTTCCGGAACAATCTGTTCAATCTCACAATCCCTTATTTCCGGAACAATCTGTTCTTTGTCTATACTGTTGAAAACAGTATCTTCCCTTGCAGCAGTTTTATCTTTAAGCTGTTTGGTGTCAAACGTTTGTGTTGATATGTCCAAGGTTTTACCACTTAAAGATTCATTTCCGAAATTATTTCCACAGGTCTGCTCTTTGTCCAAATATTTACCAACAATCCTTTTAGTTTCAGAACTTTTCACAACAATAACATCCGTTTCCAAAGACTTCTTTGAAATTTGCCTGTTTTCATGTGGTTTATCTTCATTCAGTTCCGTTTCTAAATTCACTTTATTTTTTTCTTCAGTTGTTTTTTTATCAGCATTTGTCAGACAATTTATTTCTGTATCCTTGCCATGTGTATTACATTCCCGTTGATCTCTCTTACTCTCAGCCTCCGATTCTTCCTCGCCTTCTTGATTTCCACGTTTTACACTTTCTTTTTCGTCCTTAACAAGCTTATCATTTTGTCCCATGTTTAATTTACCTTCATGTTTAGTACACCCGACAGAAACCCCACTACTCTTTTCAGTCTCATTTGAATCATAAAAACATCCTTCTTCGATCTCAATCTCCAGAAGATCAGAGCTCCAATCTTCTGGCTCCACTTTCTCTACCACCCTCTCTCTAGAGTTGTTTGTGTGTCTTCTTTGGCTATACCGTCTGGGCAGAGGTTTGTTAAAAATTGAGTTTTTCTCTTGGCGACTTCGGTTTGTGGTTCCATGTGATGCTACAAATCTGCTGGATTTAAAAACGTCTCTTTTATTGGATATGTTTTGAACTCCTACAGAATCAACCTCCTTGTCCATAATCACAGAAGCATTTGACACATGATTTACTGCCGATTCACATAACGCACTCTTCTCAGACTTGACTACCGTTGCAGTTTCCTGGACCGATGTTCTGCTGACTGTATTGTTAGTGGCGTCTTTCCCTTGGACATCCCGTTCCGTCATCGGTCTGCCTACTGGCAAACTTGACTCCTGTTGTCCATTTAAGTTATACCCCACTTGAGTTGACGAAGGTACTTTATCACATTCTGAAATTTTAGTTTCCGTTCTCTTTGTAGGATGTTCTCTATGGCCACCATGTACAACATGCGAGGCCAATACATCGTGTGATGATGATGATGATGGCGGCGGTTTTTCGACTGTTACAGACTCTGTTTTCTCATTCGCCACATGAAGGTTTTTTGGGACATTGTGTGGGAGAGCCTCAGAAACACTGGTTGGATTGTTGGCTGGTTCTTTATTTGAAATTCTAACTGGTTTGTTCTGCTTGATCTCCTTCATAGACTGCATAAATATGCGAGCCAATCCACCAGCTCTCCTTCCTGGCTCTCTCTTTGACCGTATGGGCACAGCAAAGCTCATCTTGACCTGCAATAGACAGAACAAATGTTGGATACTCTTCTCAGGTGTAGGTGTTTAAATATAGAAATTCCAACAGAGTGTACAAGATGGAGTTAAAACCAAGCCTTACCCCCATAACCTGCATAATACTTGACAGTACTTAATTTTCTCTAAAAAGACACCAACAGTACTTTATTTATGAACAAGAACTAAACTCAAACTATTTTTTACAAATACAGTAAGTGACTTTGACCTATGACTCAATATCCTGTACTTGTTGAATCAAATAGTAGTGAGCAACTTGATGAAATTTCATTAGTTTAAATGAAGATGAGAATGCCAGTGAAATATTTTCTATTTGAAATTCTAGTTACAGTGACCTTGACCTAGGTTTCAGTATACAGGACCCAAAACTCAAAGTATTCCAGTGCATGTATATATACTATCCTATCAACTTTCATCTAATTCTGACTGAAAATTGAGCTAAGTCTGAAAATTGAGTCAAGATTGTAGGGTGATCATTGTATATCTTTTTTAAACCATAGCAGCATTGACCTTGACCTAGGGTTTAAAACCCTTAGATGTAAACTTATTCAAGTACCAATTGTTTAATATGGGTTGAAGTTTTAATCAATTTTGATAATATATGAGCACTACAGTACTGAACATCTGTGAGAATGTTTCAAAGGATATCATGATGGTAATTATATAAGAAAGATATATGGAGTCGAGATACAAATCATTTACACTCCTTTCCTTGACATAAGAAACAGACGTTTTCAAAAGCTCGCAAAACTAAGTTTTCAATTACTGTTTTTGTTTAAAACAAACTTAGCATTTATTATGCATACCAAACTGATGAATCTTATTCCAAAAGTTGTTCCACTATTTCAATGTGAAGTCACAAAACCATGCCAACAGATGACAGATATCTTACACCTCCTGCTCTGTTTCACTCTGCCAAGGTATGCGAGAAAAGTCAGCTACATTTTTGTTAGTTGAATGTATAAACATATAACATGATACCCCTTTATAAGGATGCTGCAGTAATTTTTGGACTGGGTCTAACCTGATTTCGATATATATTTTGAACCACCAGGTTTCAACAACAGCACTTTTAAAACAAATTTCGGAGAATAAATTTCAAACTTTTTTTAAGCAGTTTTAAGTATCAACCTCAAATCCTGCTAGAAATATTACATATAAATATTGAAATGTAACAACAAACAAAAGTCTTTAGGGTCTAAAATAACTTGAGAGAATAGAATCTTATTCAAGTGAGATACAGGCCAGTCATGGGCTGTCTTCTAGTCTGCAGTTGGTAAAATCATTGTTACCATACATTGATAGTGAAACCTATTAGACTTAAAAGAGTTATTTCCCTTTCATCTGAATCAGTTACTTAATAGTGACTGATGGATATGTTGAAATTTGACCCTTGGATGTGGTCCCTTGGCCTATGGGATATTTTTAGACTCAAAATTAAATATCTATCTATTAATCATCTCCACGAAGTAAGAGCAAAATTAGGACAGGAGAATTTAAGTAAAAACTTAAAATAGATTTTCAATATGGTGACCATGGCAGGTATATTAGACTTCCAATCATCGTGAACTATAGCACAAGTTCATGAGCTCTAACAAGTGTGAGCAAAACTAGCCCTGTAGAACCTGATTTTGTACCTGGAATAAGTTTCAAAAAACAAATCAAAGGTTACTGTTTGATCTTTGTTTAGTTTAATCATCCTGAAAACGAATAATTCATTTTCAGGACCATAAGTTGATTGTCTCTACCAAATTTCCGTTACATCTGCTCATTATATCTTGCTTAAGTTTAAGATAGTTTTTTAAGATGGTGGTGATCATGGAAGCCATATTGGATTTCCGACTGACATGAAAAATAGCAACACTATGTCAGGTTCATGTTCTTAAATTAACAGTCCTGGGAAGTTTTATTGAAATGCTCGCAGCAAACTAGAGATTAAGCTTGAAATAGATTTTCAAGATGGCCATCAGGGTGCCTTTCTTGGATATCTGACTGACCAGAAAAATAACACGTTGTCAGGACCCTATACTGAACATTCCTATCAAGTTGAAATCCTGTTAGCAATATTGTTTAAGCATGATGAAGTGTAACGAGGACTGATTGCAAAATTGCAAAATGTCACTTGAACATTTGGCTCTGGTATTAACCTAAAACCATCATTCATTGCTTAAGAAAACTGAATAATCTGTTGGACACACGTTGAAATTGGAAAACTGGCTTCATTGCAATATTTAAAATTTAGGAACCTTTGTTTCTTGTAACCGTAACAGGTTGATTGGGATTGCATCCCTTTGCTTATATTCTTAACCATGTGATAAGGTTCAAATGTGCAGAAGGATTAATAAGGAAGTGGCTAGTGCCAACTCATTACATAGAAAATGATGTTATCAGAAGCACCCCATTCAGACAGTAATTGAAATACAAGTTACCTACCTAAAGGATAACCTTTGCAGGGAGAGTTCAAAGCTCTGGATACAAATTTCACGATGTACAATTTCAGATTTCATATCATCAACGTGGAGCTATCTTCATTCTAAAAAATACGGGTTGACATTTGTCTCCAAACAAACAAGGGCTTTGGCTGTAATTAAGTTCCATTTTCCCAATTAATTGTCACTTTTAATATTGCAAACATTTGATACCAAAAATAATACCTAAATGCACAACATCAGGGGGTAGTAATGATATCGGAGAACTTTCGATGAAATTGACCCAGTAATTTTTTAGGAGTTGTCCGGAAAAGGAATTTTCAACAAAAGGCCATTACTCCATTAAAAAGGGACACACCACATGAGGGGATAGTTATCATAACTGAATTTTGTGTTGAAATTGGCCCATTACTTTATAAGGAGTTGTCTGGACGACAAAAAAATTCTACGGACAGACAGACAGACAAGCTGATTCCAGTATACCTCCCTAACTTCGTTGCGGGGGCATAACTATGGACCAGGAGGATTCTAAATATGAAAACTGAGAAAAGAAGTCTGTCAATTTGCAAGTACTTCTTGAAAAAGAGCCACAACAATTTTGAACTGCCAAAATCAAAGATGGCTATCGACTCATGGCCATCATGTTTTTCGAATCAGTCTCAAAATAAAACATGCACAACTATGGATCAAAGGGACCTTCGTATAAAATTTGAGAAATATCTGCATGATACCTTCTTGAGAAAGAGCAATAACAAGAAATGTTTAAGGACAGACAAATGATGAATTAGGCAATCATTAAAGAGCAATCTGATCGGCCCACCATTATCATGATCAGATGGTGGGCTAAATATGGATCTTAAAAGCTCACTTAAGCTATTGACTCAACTTGAAAAGCATTCAGTTTTTCCAACTGCAATAGGATGTGATCTGAAACAACTATAGGTTGTAAAAGAATTAGCTAGACAAATGACAGTTTAACATAATCACTATATTTATTATTGTTTACCTTTTTCTGTGGGAACTACCAAAATCATCAGGAAACTATTGAATCATTGAGTCAATTTGGTTTTGATCAATACATTTTAATCATTTTCTTGAAGACCGTTAACAAAGCAGAGACAGTGGAAATGAGATATTGAGGTCACTGATTAATAGAACCTTCCCCTACCGTGAGGATGCGACAGAGAAATCTCCAACCCTCTGGGTGATTTTTTTGGTTGTCTAACCCTCGGCTAAGGCCCTGCCGAGGGTTAGACAACCAAAAACTAGAAAATGTCTGTAAGAGATAAATGCCCCCGCTGTCATGTGAAATTAGTTTCAGTGTTCTATAAAAAGTTACAACAACTTAGATCTTGATACCCTGAAATATGCACACACACAAGGTACTACACTAAAAGTTGATAAGTTGATTTTAATATTCATATTTTTTTCCTGTATGTTATTATCATCTCCATAACATATTGAATGAAGTTGCTAAGTGTTTAAATTGAATCAGTTGATGATTTTCTATATATAGCAACAGTGACCTTGGCCTTGACCTTGGAACCCTGAAACACAACAGTGTCCAAAATATACTCATACTTGACCTTTGCATAGAGTTTGACCAAAATCCATGAAAGAATGAAGTTGCTAAGTGTTTAAATTGAATCAGTTGATGATTTTCTATATATATAGAAAGTGTGACCTTAGCTTGACCTTGGATCCCTGAAACACAACAATGTCCAAAGTATACTCCTACTTGATCTTTGTATAAAGTTTGACCAAAATCTGTCAAAGAATGAAGTTAAAGTTTGACCAAAATCTGTCAAAGAATGAAGTTGCTAAGTGTTTACATTGAATCGGGACAGGACGGGACGGACATGGGCAGCATTATATGCCCCCCCATTTTATGGCGGGGGCATTAAAACACCCAGAGGGTTGGCGATTTTCTATCACACCCTCAAGGTAGGGTATGATTGTTTTTCTCCCATCCTATTATTTCGGTCACAACTTCACAGACAGTAGTGTAAACAAAAACACATGTGGGATATGAAGATCGTCATTCCCTTTTGATGACGTCACAATTACCGATGACCCATTTTAATGATGTCACAATTGAACATGTGCTTATCGGCACGAGCCTATCTCCCCCTAGGGGATGACAAGCTGATCTTTCCCGGCTATAATGGGAGACACACCTCTGAAGGATGGTAGAAAAAGCCATCATAGAATTGTTCAGACTAAGGTTATTATTCTTTTCCTATTGGGATTATAGGTGACCTTGTTCAGGGGTTTTCCATTCTACTAGCCAAACAGGTACAACTATGGACCAAAAGGATCATGCATACAACGTTCGTCATGACCTCTTTAGTTCTTTTCCTAGAAATCGCAGTAACAAACTTTGCATATAATAATAAAATCTATATAAAATCCAAGATGGCCACATGACATTTTTTCCAGACTCGGCCATATTTCAAAACAAGTGAAAATAGGAAAGTGAAAGGTGAACCAAGGGGAAATATACACCATATTTGGTCATGATATCTTCAGTTGTTCATAAGAAATATCAATATAAAGCTTGACAAGCAACTTCAAGATTGTTGTCTGGCAGTCATTTTGCTTCTCTGACCAATCATAAATTTGAGCATGCACAATCATTGTACTTCGGAAATCATGAATACCAAGTAATGACATCCTCAGTGGTTCGTGAGAAATAGTGGTAACAGACTTCACATGCTATTAAATCCAAGATGGCTGTCTGTGACCGTTTTGTTTTTCTAGCCCATCACAAATGGAATAAAGTAATAAGTTTTTTCATGACACCTTCATTAGTTCCTGAGGAATTGGGATAACAAGCTAGACAGGCATGCACAACTATGGACCAAGAAGTAGCATGCATTCCAAGTTTCACCACTATCCTTATGTTATCACTTCTGGGAAATAGTGGTAACAAAAAGTGTTTCCAGACTGACAGGCAAATGCAAGACCATGGACGAAAAGTTATTTGACTAGCCAAACATCATCCTATGGTGGGCTACTCACATTGCTTTGGTTGGGTTAACATAACCTTTATGGCAATATACACATGTACACATGGGCGTCAACATTCCAGATTTCCAGTTTATCTTGCGAAAAATGTGGTCTGAACCCTATTTGTCATTGTGGCACCCTGCTTAATATTTGTCACATCTAAATGTGATGTATTTTATTTGTAAGTGTTATTTGCATCATTTAATAATTTGTGTTTACTTATCTTGATATTGTGTGCAGATGCCGGAAAATCTGTACCACGGCCAGTTTTCAAACTTACATTTTGTACTTTCGTTTTGACCTCCCTTTGATCCGCCTCTGGGTTATAAGTAATCTTTAACCTACAATTGTACACCCCTGCAAGGTAACTTAAGGTCTAACTTAGGAAATGATACATTCAATAGGTGTAATTTCATTTTTACAGCCAAAAAACTAACACATTTCTTTTTGTTATTTTTGCTTTAGCCAACACTTACTGTCCATAAGCTTGTTTTCTGCAAAGTGACAGCACACCAAGGCCTTTGCTACAGCATCTGTACACCAAAAAAATGAGAATTAATAATTACTTTCAAAGAGAAAATTTTAGAAGTCCGGATTTTTTCACTTGATCTCAACTTCTTTTAAATTTTTGTCTACTAACAATTTCTTCATCGCCTAATTTTAAACCCCAGAAGATACTTGAATAATGAATGCTTTAATCATATATTACATAATATGAGATGGTAGGCTCTGTGATTTTTTATGTTAGAAAATTAAGCAAATTACATCAAGACTAAAAAGATATCTACTCTCATATATGCTTTGAAACAAGATGCTTTTAGAATTAATTACATAACAAAACTTATTACAAATCAAAATTATCAGTTTGAATATGTCTTTTTGAAATCTAACATGTAATTTGCAAATTTGTTTGATTTACTTACCGAGAATTAACCCCTTATATGTGTTGATGAGAACACTACTGTTTCAAGTTTTTTGATTGCATAACAATGTCGGCTAGGTACATGTTTACAGTAAATGGTTGTTGCTACAGTAGTATAGTAGGCCCTAACCATCAGTGTGTTTAGGATTGTCATTGATTATCGAGAATACACGAACCAGTGACCCATCTAAGGTTCCATATGCAGTCAAGCCCAACCCACGACGGTCAGTTCTAAACAAGGATCTGTCAACCGATTCGTGTTAACTCGACAGTGTGACAGTGTATCAATTTAAGTGAAAATGGCCAATTTCGTACCAGTAACCTAAGCAATTCATTTTCAGACACGCAGAAGTGTATTAACTGTTACTTGGGCTCAGCTGCCCAGTTTCACTTTGAAAAGATGAAAAGTTTCCGATCTGTAGTGAGCATATTGCTGAGGGGGTGACGATATCTTGCACGAATATGTTATTTAGCAATTTTTCTAGGTTATTTGATACTAAACTAAGTGGACATACTATTTGTGCAGTTTCATGGTGCTCTTGCGAAAGTACATCCTACTTACCAGAAAACCTACCAATCGAATTCACGAAATCTTCCAACCACCATCAGTATCCGTTCTGCGCATGTTTCCCGCGCACGTGTCAAAAGCCGGAAAAAAAGTTAAGGAGAGTTCTGAAAAGCTGAGAACCGGGAATAGTTTCATCTAGACTTTTACAAGAGATTTGATGCAGATTGATTTTAATTCACCATTTTAGTAAGACAAGGCCATCTAGCAAATAACCTTTAATTGTTAGATGTGACATCCTCTTGTTTATTTATTTAGAGAAGCATGTATGTGTATGAGTTAGTGGCGATAAGCTATATTGAGCTGAATAAGGAATTTTCGCGCCATTTTTTCTTTAATGATACCTGTTAGCTTTTTGTTTACGAAAACAGCTGCTACAATCGGCAATACATTTACTGTTTCATTAAATGGATATCTTACACGTCTTATTTTGTGTTATTTTATAACATGAAGTCATCTGAGCAAGAAACACCCAGTCGCTCGAATAACTGGACCATTAGATCTTCATCTCTTTTAACTTCCTCCGTCGATACCGACGATTACGGAAGTGGGTCTTGTGCTGTAGTGCGTTACTTATGTCAGGGACAGTATATACGTCCCTGCATATATAGAGTGATATATTGTTTTGTTATTTTTTTGTTATTTGCTCTAGGATAAAAACAGGTTATCTCATATAGGTAGTCTCTGGTATCGTAAAGTATAAATTACTCTGTATTAGAGACGTATTATACGTCTCTGTCTGTATGAAAGATAGTAATGTAGTTATATGATATAAACGAGAAGTTAAAAAAGTAAAACTTGTAGATATAAAGTATAGCATAAGTTATAAACGATCTTGTAAGTATACATATATAAATATAGATAGTATCAATACCTTTTGAAATGTATAGCCTATAGGGTCTAGTGTCATAAACATTTTGTTAAAAAAAATAGGTACATGATAATCTGTTATATTTTGTGAAAACTGTAGCGAAGGTACTCCACGACGTCACAACTGTTATATATTGTTGTATACTGTTATATACTATCGTGCCCACATGGACCTGAGTGAGAATTTGTTACAGCTATATTATGACCTAAACTAAGGCGTTTAGAGTAATTTTACACGTTGTGGGGGGGGGGGGTTAGATTGATTTTCAGTAAAAAAAATGCCACCCCCAATGATCATTTAATGGAGTTTTATTCACACACACATACACAAAAACGTGTTAAATTACTCTAAACACCTTAGTTTAGGTCCAAATATAGCTGTAACAAATTATCAGGTCCCTATGATCGTGTCACATATGACCAAAAACGATGGTCTCGTTTCATCAGAGACATATAGAGCCAGTATGATGAGGTTGGTTGAAATATTCCTATTATGTGTAATATCAACCATATCCTCCACAGACTGTCAAGTGTAAAATGTTGGGTCGTAATCTCTAGCTTTTTCTAGGGTTGTCATTTGTCGTGATATATATTTGACACTCACATTTTGTTACTAACTTTAAAATCATTAACACAATGAAATATTCAGTAAATTTATTCTGGTTGGAGACGTATACATTTATATGTCTCTGTTCTGGTACACCGCAGATTTAGGCAGCTATTAGAAGCATAAACTTACTTCTCGTCCGTCATCACAACGTTGGATCTTGTCAGGATTTTCAAATTTAAACAAAACATGACGATGTGGGTTTTTTTAAACATCGATATAATCACAATGGCCTACCTCAATTTTGGACCTTTTTTTGCTAAAAAAACATAAAATAATTGTGCAATGCACTAATGTAACGGTTTCTGACGNAGGGGGGGGCATACGCCCATTACGCCCTCACCCGGACCCGCCCCTGGCTTAAGCTGGGTTTTTTTTAAAGACATGCCAACTGGTCCACATTCGAACAAAAGGTGCAAAACACGTAAAAAAACATCAATTAAAATGGTGTCCACGAAACGATACAGATAAAACGAGTAGTGATCCACGCTCTCCTACATTGTTTCAGGCAATGCACCCAACAGTAGCAAGTCCCGACCACAGGGACCTGAGAATTTGTTACAGCTATATTTGGACCTAAACCTATAAGGTGTTCAGAGTAATTTTACATGATTTATGATAATTGGAGTGTCATTTTTACTTTAAGTCGATATAAACCCCTAAAGCATGTAAAATTACTCTGAACACATTAGTTTAGGTCCAAATATAGCTGTAACAAATTCGCAGGTCCCTCTGGTCCCGACCATTTCTTCTCGGATAAGGACGATTTCCAACAAATCTCCTTCTCGATTTCTAATGTCCTCTGATCATGACCTAGTGCAGGACAAGGCAGACTGTCATAATATTGGATATGACAGGGGCGGGTCCAGGTGAGGACTAATCTGCTTATATTGTATTGAATATGGCAATTTATCATATTCATTAATTAAACACATACTCTGATAAAAAATGTCAAACCCTGACACTTTAACTATGAAATATACATGCTCCAAGTCAGGAACTGTTACATTAGTGCATTTGACAATTATTTTATGTTTTTTAGCGCTCGGCCAAAGATTTAATTCTACGCCCTCTTTCAAATATCCTAGAAACGCCCCTGAGATTGTATGTCGAATATACAGAAAACTTAGCAATAATTAATAAGGCGCACATACCTTAGGCTTGCGACTGAGTGTATTATAAAATATGTATAGATGTAAAAGCGAAATGTAAGTAATTGTTTCATATCAATATCATTCAAACTTCAGTAGCAAACTTAGACCAAAGACATATATATAAAGCCATATAGGTCTCTGCTTAGACTAGAATGTGTTTCTAAAACATACAGTATACGCCCCGCCCCTGCTTTGATGAAAAAATTAAGCTAAACACGAAGTCTAACCAGAGTCAGTGCATAGTCAAATATAGGTCAAGGGAATCTAAAGGTCATATGATGGTGAAGTAATCATCAGTTACGTCACGGAATTAGATTATCTAAGTCCGTGGTTATGTGTATAAAGTTTCATGACTATAGGACTAGAAATATCAGAAAATTTGAAGTCAGTGAGGTGTAAAATAAAGGTCACCGTGACCTACATATGTCACGTGACTGTGCAGTACTCATGAGGATGTAAGTGCACATAAAGTTTGATGACAGTGGTATCACTAAATGGTGCTAAACGAAAAGTCTAACCAAATGAATGAAACGGAAAGCAAAAAAAGGGGGTCACAGTAACATGACCGTGTATCATTCATGAAGATGTAATCTCAATACTAAGATTGATGACTGTAGGACTTCTAGATCTAGTATCAGAGATAATGGAGCTATAAACGCAAAGTCTAACCAGAGTCAGTGACGCGGAAAATATATTGGTTGCAGTGACCTACATTTCGAACAATGATGTAAAGGAGCTGAAAGCAAAGTCTCACACAAATGCCATATACGGACGCACATACACATGGACGGGCGGGAAAGGCAATTAAACTCTTCAACTATTGTGATCTATGGTCCGATAACAATAAAAAAATTCGGACATAGATTCTAGATTCTAGAAGCTGCGGTTCCCGCAGCTAACTTGGAGACGGATTTCCGCTGATTTTTCGGTATTTTCAAGGACAGGCAAATTATAATGTAACAATTAACATTAATTGTTTTTAATATTGTGTTTTGAAATTAGAATTACTTCCGTAATCGTCGGTATCGACGGAGGAAGTATATCAGATGAAGATGAAGATGATGATGCAAAGTAAGGATCGATTTCGTCCGCTTTTTGATTGCTATTTTGTTTTATCGAATCAGAGACAATTAACAAAACTTGAAGCAAACATTGAACACTTCAAATTATATGACATATCAACTTTCACCGGAGCCATAACTATATAATATCTTAGAAATTATTGCCTTTGTTTACGTACAGTAGACATGTAACACAACGTTGGCCCCAATGTGTAATAAAAAAAATCCGTTTTGGAGGAAATACAGCTTTGATGATTATGGTCGCGTCATCGTATTTTTATCAACGAACTGTGTTAGCAAATGCGGCGTTCATTATCAAAGCCTATGAACGAGTTGTTCATGTATGAATGTGCACATAATGACCCTAATATATATTCAGTGCGTAACCGAGATTGTTTTGTTTACATCGCTCAGCTGATGATCATGACCTCGTGGCATTCCTGTCACGTGACAAATGTCATTGGTTATTACCTTTGACCTTTCGAGATATGTGCTGGAAATTTGACGGAGTTCGATCTGTTTGTCATAACAAAATGCATTGAAAGTTTATAAAACCATGATAAAATGGCAGAAGAGTAAACACTTGAAAAGAAATATAACGCATTGTAAAAAAATAATACTCGTAGAGGAGGGGCTTATTTGATCATGTGACCAATCGTCATGCATTGATTTTACAGCTCCGCCATCATTGTTGTTATTTTGAGGCACAGACGTAAAACAGTTTTTGACGCAGGAATACTCGCCCAAAATGTCATCACCAAGTCCAGGAAAACGAAGAATGGATACAGATGTTGTTAAACTGTATCCTTTGAAAGCAATTTCTTGAGTATGATCACCATGTAGCCTATATCCATTATTTTTCCTGTTGTGAAAACCTACGGATTGGTTACAGCCTGTTATGGACATTTCGTCATCTGCTTATATTCATATCCTATTTCTGCACGAAACCCATTGATTTCTATGGGGTTATCATCCGCCAAGTTTTTAGGAAGAAAAATTGGATGGATCGCAGTGTAATGCTTATTTATTGCACTTATATTTAAATAGATCGATCGACAATTGTAGTGGTTTAGGAGGTGACCTACTGGTGCAAGGAGAGTGCTCGCAACTTCATTAATTTTTGCAGGTGAATAACATTGTCCTTCTGTAAGCAAACCCGACTGACAACTGGTGTAGAATTGAAAGCAAATTTCATTTTCGTTGTCAAATAAGTTCTTCTTGTGAAAAATAAGGGCTCGATATTGGTTTCATTTATTCGTTTAAATGTCCTCTCTAGTTCAAGTATGTGCATGTATATGTTGTCCAGTGAACCTAAACTTCGATATTGGGTTATTATGATCTTGCTCTTCTGTTTACAAATGAAAACTGGGATACCTTCGTGTTACTTAAATATAAAAATATCCATATATATTAAAAGTAACAATACATTTGTGAATGACTTTTATTCTGTACTCGAAATTATTCTAGCTTGTAATTCATAATTAATGCAGATATATATTTAGCCTAAACTAAAATGATTTCAAGTACATTACTTTTACAATAAGGGTTACATTACATGCCAACTTTTAGTTCAAATTCCCTGTCTTTTCATAGCATAAATGTTTAAGTTCTTGTTACTGTTTTATATTCAGTCCAGATTTATCCCAATGTATGGTAGCAGTGGGAAAGGAAATGTTTACAAAGTTATTTTTGATTTTGGTCTGCTACATATTAAGATTCCTGACTCATACATTGTTTTAATGACAAGGAACTCATTTAATTAAACAGGGTTCTTACATTTACCAAGGATAACAAGGACGTTCACAAAAAATACCTGGTATAAATGTTGATGGATATCGTACTTGAGTGGTGCTTGTTTATTTATTTCCAATTTATTTATTTATTTCCAATTCAACAGACCCAAGGGTCCACTTACAGAATGGATAACAACATTACAACACAAGTATAAAATAGCACAGTCAGTTATGCATGTAACACAGACTAAAAGATACTCATATGTAAAACAAAAGGAATTAGTGATAGCAAATATTCTTTAACTGTACTTTGAACTCAGCGAGAGAGGAACAAAACATATCACAGTCTGGTGCAAAATCAAGATAGTTAAAATTAAATTGAATACTATACTTTCTAACGTGTATTCTACTTCTCTGGCAGTAAAACTGGTAAAAACGAATTGATCATAGATTACGACCAGGGACTAAAAAACACATTTGCTTGACTAAATATGGACAATCAAAAGCACTATTAACACATTTGTAAAGAAATACACAGTCTAAAAATGCCCGCCTATGTTCGAGGCTGGGAAGATTAAAATGCCTACAAGTGTCAGCGTAAGACATGGAATTGTAGTCAACGTGTGCCTTAAAACATAAAAAATAAATGAAAATTACGCTGGACAACTTTGACCTGGTGAATTAAAGATGTTTGGTAAAGAGACCAGATCTGACACGAGACAACTTGTAGCAGACCAACCAAACCATGTGATAGTTTTATGTTTTAGTTAGCAGATGAGGGGTTGTGGCGTAGATAAAAGAAACTGACAATATACCTCTTCCATGGGTTTTCTTTAACTTGCCAATCTAATAAAAAAAAAGTAATGATAGAAATCACTTTCTGTTTCTATGGGTATGAAAAATAAAATAGTGTGAACGTGGTTGTCTTTTGCAACAATGAATACAGTACTGTTCAGCGATGCATCCAGCAGTGCACATTCAATTTACTCCCAGAAAACCAATACAATACAACTGCAGACATGTGGTATGTTGAGCAGCAATTTGCAAAATAATTCCCAGTTTGTGCACATCTATTTATATAGAGATTATAGAATCAATAATTATGTGAACAAGCTCCAACTATACAAGTACAGTGATTGTTACCCATACTTGTAAAAGAAATACTGCAATTCAACAACCTTTTAGATGTAAGGAAAACACCCTCTATTACAAGGAAATGAAATGCAAATCTAAAGAAACTCTGTAATGACCCTGGTGATGCTCAGTGATCAATAAATATATAGTTATATATGACTCATACAGTCTGCAGCACGTCTTTAGTAACTTATAAAGTAAAATATTTCTCTCGTCTTTGTACAGAAGCTCATCTGGCTATTGTCCTGTAACATAAATGACTTTGATTTAATTTAACCACTGCAGGTTAAACAAGCAGTTAGTTTCTACCAGCTGTTATCTTCCTTAACTCATTCACCCCTGATCTTTCATAATGAACTATTCCAACCTTTGGATTGGAAGAGTTCAAATGTGTCTTCAGGGGTGAAAAGGTTAAACCAATTCATCATGTTCTCCACTAGAAACCCCTAGCTTCTCCTGTCCTCTTGCATGCTGACTCCCTTACATCCACCTTATATCTCAGGCTCTGTATCAGTCTTTAAGATCTTTTCTTTACCTTTATAGATACAATGGAATCAGGTATTTTCTTCTGCTACCTCATTTAAGGACAAAGAAACAAGATCATTTTGTACCTGATGTACTGTGTCATTATATATTGATAAATGTAATTGTCGTTATATAGTGACAAATGTCATTTTACATGTATAAACGTACCAGGTACATGTGTATATATACAGAGGTATGATAGAAACACTTGAGATATAATGACCAACTTCAACTCTTCAAGTTTTTACAGAGATATACAGATATTGATAGGTATTATAATTGTTAACATGGCATACTTGTAAACTTTCAAAATTTCTCTCCAATGAGAAACCATTAGGCAAATTCTAAAAATGTCTAAAACTCTTCAAGTCTTTACAGATATATAGATATTGATTGGTATTATAATTGTTAACATGGCATACTTGTAAACTTTCAAAATTTCTCTCCAATGAGAAACCATTTGGCAAATTCTAAAAATGTCTAAAATGTATGTATTGACCCCTATTTGACAAAATGAGTTTAAGGAGTAGCTGTTTGATGCAATTAATTGCTGTAACTTGAATTTGAGCCAAATAAAACTCAATAAAAATGTTTATTTAAAAACTAAAAAATATTGAAGGTAAAATGTTTAAATTTCTCCTCAAAATAAAGACGAGACAATATTGCTTATAAACAGAGTAGATACTATGGCAAACTATGTCTAGGTTGATTATATGTTGACTAGGCGGCCAAGTCACAGTCAAATAAATACGGTTGTTTGGACAAGGAAGTGAGTGTATGTCATGGAACTAGTTATAAATGCCTGCAGGTGATATGGTGACAGAGAGATTTTGTTTCCCTTTGGTCTCAATATATTGTTCTCTTGATCAGGAAAACGATAATCAGTGTGAGGGCACCTGCACTGGTGAAGGAAGTGGCGAGGGGGGGACAAACATGTTTGCCCCCCTCCCAACTTTTAAGGCCAATAAAAAAACAGTTGATACATCAAATTCACCTTGTTGGTTCTTTTTCCATTAGTGTTTCAATCTGTATATTTACAACCACAGAAAATGGCATCTGTCCATTCAGCATTGAAGATTATAATTAAGTACCCTATTTTTAACAAATAAATTCTCATTGCCTTCTGCTCAGCGATAAAAGGAGTATAATACGCCTCACTTATTTATGGTTGGAGAGAAACAGAAATTTTAATATTGATATCAGGATCCTTAAAAATACTTGTGGTAATTAAATACCTTACAAAAAGCTCAGTTTAAAGATATTCTCATAACCACAGAGCTTCTAAATTTAATTTTATCTTTGTGGGGTTAAGCATCATAGTCATGTTAACTATTTTGAACCAAATAGTTGCAATACTTTACTGACTGCTAATGAAATGTCAACAAGTGCAAGAACCCCCTCATTTCCTGTGGTTAGAAATTGTAGTTACTCCCTATACTGGCTTGAGCAGTTAAGGAATTTGGGTTCAATTCTTGAGGCCAGTGGTTATGGAGGCACTTAAACAGGTGGCATATATTAACCTTATTTAATTATATATAAATTTTATTTATTTTACAACAATTATGAAACAAGTTATTTCAACTTATATTAATCACTCTTGTTGGCCCGGATGTTAGCGTGCGGTGGGTCTAAATGTGGGAGGAAATCGGAGTACCCGGAGAAAACCCACATTTCATTGACAATAGTGAAATAATTAAGCCCAGACTCAGTAGAAAAAATCAAAAAGGATCCAAGTTTTTTCCTTTCAGTTTTCAAGTTTTCAAGCAGTATATGATATTGAGACAACATCATTTAATTACTTGTATTTTATCAAAAGTTATATAAAAGTATGGCAAATTGGATATGTTATCAATGATATCTAAGTCCGTGATGATACCCAGAAGAAGATGGCCCCAGTTTGACTGTACATGTATAGCTTTTCTGGTATAAAATGTACAGGCTTCTTTTCCACCTGCAATAATAGTTGGCTATAAATAGCATCATTCATGCAGAGTCCCTGTGTGATGTCATAATGTTATCTTGCCACAATGTCCATCCACTACCGGGTACTATATATAATTTCACTTGACATTTATCACAATAGGCCTCTATCATATTGTGTTTTTAACCCAAAGATAACCTCCATATAGCAAACACAAGTGATGAACATCACACCATTCTTTGGGTGTTGTTATTGGTTGTTGGTATTGTTCATTATGTCCTAAAAGTCTTTATACCATATTCGTCGTAGTGAGCACCCAGGACACTTTAAAAAATTGGCTTAAAAGGGGACATTTATAACAATAATTAAATGTGACTTGTGATAGAAAATTTGTGCAACTTCAACCAGTTGCTATCACTGAAAGACATCATAAACATTCAAGTGTGGCCGGAGTTTGAAAATAAAATATTTAATCTGCTTCATAGGAAGTCAAGCCATACAGAGCTGTCCATGATCATCAGACACAAATCTCTGCTTTAATTCACCCCTGAAGACACAATTGAACTCTTCCTATTCATAGGTTGGAATAGTTCATTATGAAATTTCAGGGGTTAATGAGTTAAAGTGTAAGTACTATTAATCATTGACTGGGCCTGGTTAGGTTTGGGAGGGAGTCTATAAAATTTCAATTCCTTTCAAAAGAAAAAGGAGGGGTGCTAATAGGGGAAGGAGTGCTAATTATGCCAAAAGTGGTAAAACCTTATCAATAATTTTTGGAATATAAGAAGGAATTCATTTTCTTTTTGTAAATAAATGGAGTACTGCGACACATTTTGCATTTTGACAATTTTATTAAAAATAATTGGTATGTCAAATGCCCCAGTCCTCATAAAAATCCAATTTTTGATTTACAATATCATGTGGTATGTTCACATCTGTAAAATATACACAGAAGTACTGATGCTTATAATATAACCTTAACCAAGACTTCAGGATTGAGAGCAAACATGAGGTCACTATTCTTGGAGGCCTGAATGAGTTCATAGTGAAGTTCTATGGACCTGTGAGCAGTGAGTATTTACTTAAACAATATGTTGTACTGGCTGCATAGGGTGCAAAAATAAATAAAAGTTTCATTGTTCTTTCAAGTTGGCTGAATTAATCTTCAATTAATATGTGTTAAGAAGGATTCAAGCTATCATACATAATTTCATATTTTATGATCTTGAACAGAATAATGTAATATACTGTTTTTCATATGCTTGTATGATTGAATTTGTTTCAAGCATCATCAATGATCAGGTCTAGATCTAATTAAATTGACTTGATAATATTATTGTACAATATTGAATTGAATCCAAATGATACAATATGTTGCCAAAGAAACTCAGGAAATTGCTGAAGGAAGCATTATTAGCTTCAGCACTTATTATTGATTATATACCAGGGTTGAATTAAGTATATACCAGGGTTGAATTAAATATATACCATGGTTGAATTAAATATATACCAGGGTTGAATTAAATATATACCAGGGTTGAATTAATTATATACCAGTGTTGAATTAAATATATACCAGGGTTGAATCAATTATATACCAGGGTTGAATTAAATATATACCAGGGTTGAATTAAATATATACCAGGGTTGATCACTATTGTGATTATTATAACTTTGTGATGGGTTGTCTAAGGTATATAGGGATCTGCTTGTATATATGTGTATATATATTTAATTGTTACGAAACTTCACGGTCATACATGTTCACAAGCATACCTCTTGTTTGAGTTCATGTTTCAACCTTCTGTGGTCAAAAAATATGTTCACAAAACTCACCTCTCGTACAAGTTAAAGTTTCAACCTTCTACAGTGAAAAAGTAGGTCACTGAATGATACTAAGCTATAGATAGATACATAGAAATTTTGGATGAAACTGCTCTACAGACTATTTCTTTTCCAATTGCCACGAATCTTCACACGGGTTCACAAACATCACCTCTTGTACCAGATTGTGTTTTGACCTTCTGTGGTCAAAAACTAGGTCACTGTTACTGTAAATATAGAGCTTGATAGAAATTGCACTACAGACTTCATTTGTTTTTCGATTTGTCATGAAGCGTCACACACATGTTCATAAACATCATCCCATATTTGAATTGACATTTCAACCTCCTGCAGTCACAAACTAGGTCATTGTTATTTTACTATGAGTAGAATTTGATAGAAACTGTTCTACAGACTTCATTTCTTATCTGGTTGCATGAAACTTCAAAAACATGTTCACAAAATTATCTCTTGTTCCAGTTTGCATTTCACAAGGGCATCCGTATAGCCTGCAATGCCTTGTTTGTTAATGATGAATATTGACTTATTATTTCAGCTCCATATGAAGGAGGTGTGTGGAAAGTTAGGGTGGATTTACCCGAGAAGTACCCTTTCAAGTCACCTTCCATAGGTTTGCTTCTGTTTAGAAATTTATCTGCATAACAGTTGTGTTAACATCCTAACCAATCACTGGTTATGACGTCAATGGTTCCAATTTCATATATAAATCAATCCTGGTGATGAGTTGCTATCCAACAAGTAAAAGAAAGATTAAATAAGATGATCATGTTTTCACAGTACTGTAATTGGTGAATGTGTTCTTGAAATTAAACAAGTTAAAATAGTAAAAATGTAAAACCTGAGTGAATGGTTTCATGTGAATGATGCCTTTATTTCCATTTCTAGGTTTCATGAATAGGATCTTCCATCCTAACATAGATGAAGTGTAAGTCCATACTTTTCTTTTTACCCAGGTATATCCCTGCTAATAAAATTAATAAAATTAGCAGGAAGGATAGACTGAAATAAGATTATCAGTCAGAAAATATTTTTTTATCAGAATTTTGTGAAACACCACTAATGTGGTAATCACACTGAGGATATGTAAACTTTATTGTCACAAAATGTATGTATAAGAACATTTCCATATGCTTGTAGAGATTTTACAGTTTATTTAATTTCAGATACAACACAATGCCCCAAAAAGTTGAAAATTGTGTTGTGCAACTTAGCATCTGTATCCCTGATGACTTTATTGTAAATGTTCACGTATTATTTCGAGTGTTTTTCTTACAGGTCGGGTACAGTGTGTTTAGACGTCATCAACCAAGCATGGACAGCTCTGTATGGCAAGTATTTAATGCGGAATATCTATTGTTTAAAATAAAGACGAAGGTACATTGTATTATTTTCATGAAGTTTGATTTCTTTTGCAATATATATTAATTACCAGTTAATTTTTCGATATGTAGGTGTTCAAGATTGAAAACATATCAATATTCAAAGTTTTAGAATTCTATTTGATATGAATATATATAGCGAAGATTTAGGTAAGAATGTATGGAAAAGAGCAATATTTGTTTGTTTTGTCTTAACAGTCACTCTCGGGCCAAGTAAATAATATCTGTTGTTTCATGTTACATTTCGTTGGAAAACAACAACTTTTACTTATATATTATAATAGATTTAACAGATTTATTAAGACTTTATACACCAAAAGCACTATGTATGTAAAAACAAATTAGTTTACATTAAAATATACATGATTTGATTTGGGATATAAATGTGTTAACACGTAAGCCTAATGTGTTGCAGACCTGTCCAACATCTTTGAGTCTTTCTTGCCCCAGCTCCTGACCTACCCTAACCCAATAGATCCTTTAAATGGAGACGCAGCTGCCATGTACCTGCACAAGCCAGAGGACTACAAAAAGAAAGTACAAGGTAAATGTTTATATTTGATACAAATATCTGGATGTCAGCTAACAGCCAAAATATCTCAAGTCATGGTTTGGAGATAAAAGAAAAAATATCATATGGATTAGTATAGAAATACTGATGTTATGAAATATTGAACAGACTTATGAGACTTTGTATGAAAAGAGATAGAAGAATGATGATGAAAATTTAAGTTCCAATAGGGATTACACTTATTTCGTAAAATATGTTCAAATCACAAATGAGAGTAAATTGCCACTGTTCAACTCTTGGTATAGAAACAAGAAACACCTTTGTTGGAAGAAGAAAAAAGTTGTATTTTTCATGTTTATCTAATAAAAGAAAGGCCCTAAACAAACTCAGCTTCTTGAAACCAACGTTGCATTAATGTGGCATCATCATTATATATATATGCTAATGGCTATTCCAGATAGAATAATTTTGATAATACCAAAAAAATAAGTGTACAAATTTACAATGTACATCATTGGGGGGGGGGGGTTAACATTTATAAGGTTATAAAGTGGGACCCAGCCAGAATAAATATGTGGAAGGCAGATGTCATAAAAAATGTCTACCTGTTCCCCATATATTTATTCAGGTATGTCCTCTAGTATAAAGATTGTCATTTCAGGTAATTAATTTCAATTTTAAAACAAAAATAATTGAAATTACTACATTATAAAATGTGCACCTCTATGATGTAATATATTACTTTATTAAAATAGGGCCATTTGGTATATTGATACAGTATGTTAGAAAAAATGCAACTAACCAAAATGGTGCTGTTTCTTATGTTGACCGAGTATGTTAGGAAGTATGTAACTAACCAAAATGGTGCTGTTTCTTATGTTGATACAGTATGTTAGGAAGTATGTAACTAACCATAATGGTGCTGTTTCTTATGTTGACAGAGTATGTTAGGAAGTATGTAACTAACCAAAATGGTGCTGTTTCTTATGTTGACAGAGGATGTTAGGAAGTATGTAACTAAACAAAATGGTGCTGTTTCTTATGTTGACAGAGTATGTTAATTAGGAAGTATGTAACTAACCAAATGGTGCTGTTTCTTATGTTGACAGAGTATGTTAGGAAGTATGTAACTAACCAAAATGGTGCTGTTTCTTATGTTGACAGAGTATGTTAGGAAGTGTGTAACTAAACAAAATGGTGCTGTTTTTTATGTTGACAGAGTGTGTTAGGAAGTATGTAACTATACAAAATGGTGCTGTTTCTTATGTTGACAGAGGATGTTAGGAAGTGTGTAACTAAACAAAATGGGGCTGTTTCTTATGTTGACAGAGTATGTTAGGAAGTGTGTAACTAAACAAAATGGTGCTGTTTTTTATGTTGACAGAGTATGTTAGGAAGTATGTAACTAAATGAAATGGTGCTGTTTTTTATGTTGACAGAGTATGTTAGAAAGTATGTAACTAACCAAAATGGTGCTGTTTCTTATGTTGATACAGTATGTTAGGAAGTATGTAACTACCCATAATGGTGCTGTTTCTTATGTTGACAGAGTATGTTAGGAATTATGTAACTAAACAAAATGGTGCTGTTTCTTATGTTGATACAGTTTGTTAGGAAGTATGTAACTAACCAAAATGGTGCTGTTTCTTATGTTGACCGAGTATGTTAGGAAGTATGTAACTAACCAAAATGGTGCTGTTTCTTATGTTGATACAGTATGTTAGGAAGTATGTAACTAACCATAATGGTGCTGTTTCTTATGTTGACAGAGTATGTTAGAAAGTATGTAACTAACCAAAATGGTGCTGTTTCTTATGTTGATACAGTATGTTAGGAAGTATGTAACTACCCATAATGGTGCTGTTTCTTATGTTGACAGAGTATGTTAATTAGGAAGTATGTAACTAACCAAATGGTGCTGTTTCTTATGTTGACAGAGTATGTTACGAAGTGTTTAACTAAACAAAATGGTGCTGTTTCTTATGTTGATACAGTTTGTTAGGAAGTATGTAACTAACCAAAATGGTGCTGTTTCTTATGTTGATACAGTATGTTAGGAAGTATGTAACTAACCATAATGGTGCTGTTTCTTATGTTGACAGAGTATGTTAGAAAGTATGTAACTATACAAAATGGTGCTGTTTCTTATGTTGACAGAGGATGTTAGGAAGTGTGTAACTAAACAAAATGGGGCTGTTTCTTATGTTGACAGAGTATGTTAGGAAGTGTGTAACTAAACAAAATGGTGCTGTTTTTTATGTTGACAGAGTATGTTAGAAAGTATGCAACAGAAGAGGCCCTTCGAGAACAAGAGCATCAGTCATCGTCTAGTGAGAGCTCCATGAGTGACTTCTCCGAGGATGAGGCACAGGACATGGAGCTATAACACATCGTACACTAGACATTCTCATCTGTACATACAAGTACATCATCCTCTCACCGACCATGGGGATCAGTGACTGTGCGACACTTGTCTGTTGCTACAGGGACGTCTGAGATCTGGACCAGTCTGTTGTTATATGACTTCATGTTTATTTTCAGAGTTCAGGATTTGTCTCTGTCAAAATTTCTGTATTAAGTTGAGCCATTTCGTTCTTTTAAGCCACATGAGATCTATCAGATTGATTAGTTTCACTTTTCATACCATATTGCCTTCAGATGAAGATTGTTTTGCAAGAAGCTAGTTCAAATGAAAAGACAATGTAAACCTTTTTATGACTGCTAAATGCTGAAGAGAGATAATGCTTTCCTTTATCCTCTGTCGATCACAATATAAACTCAGGGATATTTTTTTATCAAATCAACATCCACGAAGGCAATTTCGATCTGATCAAAATTCTCTGTTATTTCAGTAGGTATTTTTAGAGGTCAAATCTGATACAAAATGTGTTCCATTGAAATAGTTTTATTTTCCAGTGAAAGCTCAGGGTACCTGTTGTTGATTGTATTGACAAAATGGTAGACTTTCCTTGTCTAGTCAGATCTATCTGTGGTTTATTTGCATGAAATGGTTTTAGTTGGTGAAGAAAAGTCCATAAATATAATAATCTTCATAGGGTACTGAGTGGAAACAGGTGTTTTGTATAAGAAACCATACTTGCTGTATTAAGGGTTTTACTCCAGAGGAGATGTTAGATTGATACAACTTAAGCTTGTGTTGAGTTTGTATTGTATATGTTCATAGCTTAATTGTATGGTATGCTGATGCATGCCTATGGACTTGGATTCAAATTAATTATTTTACAAAAAAGAAATTTAAAATATTTCATTCTCGAGTACATTTCAAAGTTCAATACTCTTACGAGAAATTTATGACATTCGTTGCATATGCTTAATATGCACTTCAGAATTTTATTTGAAAGACACATTTATTTAAAAAAATAATTTTAATCACAATAGATGATAGATGTTTGGAATTGTTGAAATGTTATATCTTGTCTTTTTAAGGAACAGCTAACAAGGCGACATGTATTTTATTGTTACCTTAATTTGACTTTCAAACAGATTGATTCTTTGTCTGGTCTTTCAGTCATTTCACAGTGCTACAAATCTGTTTTTCTACCCATTTTGTCTTTCAGACTTTCTTTCTTACAAATGAAGCCTTCAGAAAGCTTTTTGGGAAAAAAACTGTTTCAAATGTTTTCGAAATCATTATGAAGTTATACATAGCAATAACTATATTTGGAACAAATATGGCCCAACTTCTAAATAAAACGAAAATGTCAAGTAATTTTATTTTAAATAATACATTGACATAGCTGAAAAGTAGAAATGGGACAATGTTTATGAAAATATTTTGTGCAGCTATTCAGTTACCGGGGACATGCATTTTAAGACCAGTTGTATCTTTTATAGTAATTATAAAAGTTATGTCCCATTAAAAGAAACAGAAATATTCTTGAAAAGTCAATATAATATTAAAACCAGAGTTGGCACAACATGCAAGTTCTTGCTTGATTTTTCATTGTATGTAGTGATTATGTTAAAGACACGGAGAAAAAAAAAGGAACAGTGAATAGTTTATTGATCTTTGTACTCAAATATTATCATAGAAACTCCTTTCACAAGTGTTAAATTTGTTTAAAGACAGAGTAAATTAAGAAAAGATAAGCATCACATTTTGTTTTTATGCTTTGAAGAGAGAAAAGGTAAAAATTTGAAGAAAGATTGGTTTATTCTAAACAAATGCCCTGTTAAGATTACAGGTACCTGTAGCACTGACTAAAGATACCTCGTTAATGTTGAAACATTGCTGCAAGTGTCGTTGGGTTATGTATAATATTGTGTTGATATAGAGGATTCATGAAAGTTGACCCTTTGTGTGGAATTAAAACCAACGTTAGCCATCCCCTGGTCTTCTCCCAACGGAGTTCATGTAGTGTATCATTGATTATTAATCATGTTGTTTAGGAAAATCCAAAATGCAATATGCCTGCAAATGTGTTTTGATGTAATGTAGATACAAGACTCTACACAATGTTTTTGATATGCAAGAAATATCAATTTTAATGTGATTTTAATAGTTGAAAAATATATTGATTTATCCAATTGATTGTGATCACTGTTTTAGGCGTTAATATCTTTAAACAACACAAAAGATATTAGTATTTGTTACGTGCAATTTTGTTTTTACATTTTAAAATAAAATGATTAGGGAAATCAAACTTCGAATTTCTTAATTAGTAATAAAATAACGGAGGAATTACAAATTCAATTATCTTAATGAAACATCACTAAAAGAAATTATATGCAAATTTATTCTGTCAAGATTTGAATTGACTTTTTAAATTTTGGAAATTACTTCTATTACATTCCTTTAGAAAAAGTAGGAGGAATTAGTTTAAGTTAATTAATAGCAAAAAATAAGATAAAATCATTCTTTGTGATAAAATGAATTACATTTCTTTTAAAGATCAAAAATTGTTTGTCTGGAGGCATGTGTTAGATGAGATAAGAAAAGTCAGACAGAACTACCTGTTTCAGATGAATTTTGGGTAAATGAAAATGATATTTGGCATAGAAAGAGATTTTGATGAGAATTTATTGCATCTTGAATTTTCTAACATATATATATATTTGAATGATAAACTTGTGTCTGTTCGCGTGATTTGTGCCTGATGTGTGGTGCGTGTATGAGCGATAGGGGTGTAAAGGATTGCATGTCGTGTGTGAGAACCTGGTTATGGATGCCGAAGTGATTTTTCAGCTTTTAATAGTACAATGCATTTTATCTTTGTTTTGCTACATTTCCCTGTTATGTTTTACTTTAAAGAATTCAGTCGCACTATCCTTTCTGTCAGACAATAGTTACGTTTGATTGTATACATGTATGCCAGGTTTTCCGTACTGTTTTCTGATATCAGTAAGATATTTCTAATTGTTTTCATTTGATAAAATGGTTTTCAAAGATATTGAAAAGAATATTCAACTTGTTTAGGTGTTTAGGATTAAATTATTGTCCTATATCACTTTCATTTCATATTCACTGGTTTTAATAAAAAAAACTAAAAAAACACTTTCTGCAACATTCTGTATGGCGTATAACTTTCATACTTTGTAAATTTGTTGAAGACAATGAATTTACATTTGAATCTCCAATACTCGGCTATGTAAGGCATTGAGTACTGATATTAGGGTCTACATATCAAAGAGTAACATCTGACCATCAAATTTATAGAAGTTTTTTCCCCATGTGGTGATTTTTGTTCTAGTAGGATATTAAACTATTGTCAGTCATGTCATTTTCATTATTTAAATGTATGAACACAGTACTAAAATGAAGAAAACAAACATTATCAATCTTCTTGAAGTCATTATCATTGTTGAAAACACAGCATTTTACATTGACTGTTGAGCTTGTTCTGATGGATTTCACAAAGATTTAAGCATGCACTGATTCTTAAGTCATTTTAAAAGTGCACAATTAAAGCAATCTTCTAATGAAATTTTACATTTCACAGATACAAAAACCTATTTCCATGAAGGAATGTCATGTATTGTAAGATTTTTTTCAAGTTTTCTTTCATTTTTCAATTCTCGAAACCATCACAGAAAAAATGTACCAAAACCTGTTAATTCTGTTCAAAAGATGTTATACACAAGTTCTTAAATGTGGGAAAATAGCATTGACATTTGAATGTATTGATTTTTCCTGTTGATTTATTTTAATGCTACTTACCCATTATATGTATTGATAATTAACCTATGTTGATATATATCATTTGTGATTTGTTTTTTGCTTAATTTGTTAATGTGTCCTGGGGTTATAGTTATGTAATAGACTTAGTAGTTATCAAGGTCAAACAAATGAGCTAACAAGGTCAACACAGCGTTATCAAGGTTAAACATGTGTTACCAAGGTCAACACAGTGTTGCCAAGATCAAACACATGTTACCAAGGTAAAATATGAGCTACAAAAGTGAAAACAGTGATACCAAGGTCAAACATGTATTACCGAGGTCAAACCTGTTGCAAAAGTCAAAAATGTTACCAAGGTCAGATATGAGCTATCAAGGTCAAAACAGTGTTGCCAAGGTTAAACATGTATTAACAAGGTCAAACATGTGTTACCAAGGTCAAATCTGAGCTACCAAGGTCAAATATGTGTTACTTGCATCAAATTTGTCTTAAAAATGGTCGAAGCATTGTACCAATTTCAAACCAGTAATACTAAGGTCAGACCTACATGTTAATTATTAGGTCTATTTGTGTGACCAAGAAACCTGTATATGATGGAATCTTGAATTGTCTTGCACGCTTTAATAGCTACTTGCTACTTGCTACCAGGATACTGGTAAGTGATCACATTTTGTTGACAATTCATGTTTCATTATTCCCCAAAAAATTGTTATGCCAGACTTTCATCTGAAACTTATTGTCCGGACAATGTTCCATTGTATACTCAGTATAAAACAATGTGAAGTATATATTATGACGTGTTGCATATAAGGCAAAATATTTGTCAGTGTCATTTGTATTTTAAGATGGAATATATGCTTTGGAAATTATTACTGTGCTGGATAGTAAATTCACTGGGTTGTTTTCATGTCGACCTGTAGCAAACATACAATAAGTAATTAAAAAAGAAATCTTTTAGAAAATATAGCAAGTTGCAAGTTTGATTAAGTGAATTAACTTAAATTGTACACGCACTGAAAAATATTGTTACTGAAAATATATAGCTGGTGCAGATCACATGGAAAACCATTCTTAAAATTTTTGACTAGGTTGGACTAAGGATATAGACATCGGATTGTAATCTTGTTTGTAAAGTTTATAAACCAAGGGATTATGATTGTTGAATTCATTTGTGAAAATTATTTCTGAATTGTTTGGTACATGTAATTGGATACTGTTGTTATGTAAAGTTGTACCTGTGAACCATCGGGTATCCTCAGGATATACTTACTTAAAAGTATCCAGCAGTTCTAAAAATAGCCTCATTAATTTGTAACATACCACCCAAATTCTTGCACTCCAATTCAGGATTCTAAAAGGAAAAACAATTCAATGAGACCTCCTGGTAATAAAAATACTAGAAATTCATCGAGATTTTTTTTTTTTTTTAAACCTTAAAGCTCCTAGATAATCTACTTCGTTAAAGATTTCATGTTCATTCTTCAGGAATGCATCATTATGGAGTACTACATTTCATGATCAGCACATGTACTGTAGCTTTTAATTGAACAAAAAAACAACAACATTGCACATCATATGTTCATGTATGTCTTGTTTAAACACACATTCCTAAACTTAATTCTCACCTTAATCTTCCAGATGTACTAAACAAATTTGGCCCTTGTCAATACAAATCTAGTCACTTTTGATCAAAGCAGTGGAAGTTTAAACCTTTCCAGTCAACCAATTAGAAAACCATGACGGAAATTTGAAGCCAAGAATTTGTTGCGGGTAGGTCATTAGTTTAGAATTCTTGGTTGACCAGCATTTTTTTCACTGTATAGATACCCCTGAACTTATCATTTGTTATCGTTCTGCACCTCATTTTGATAATGCATGCATGTGGCATCTGTTTACCAGTACATGTAATTTGTAGACTGAGATAAATGATTTTAGCACATTATACTAGATCAATATGTATTTATTCTTTAAGGAAATGAATAAAAAATGTTAAATCCTAAAACTGTGTCTCTTTGGTATGTATCTCGGTTCTCTGTATACAGCTTTCTATTCTTCATTTGCATCGGTCGTAGTGACACCAGTAGGTGTTTTGTGTACTGTTTTCTGAACTCTTCTGCCAAGGTAAATGCCAAATGATGAAAGTTGATGTAGGCCTACATCTCCGTGGAATCATAATTACATGGTAATATCCATTCAGCTTTCAATGTTAGTCGCCCACCAGTTAAGGTGAGGGGGGGGGACTATAAAGTTTTATACTCAATCCGTCTGTCTGTCCAAAGATTTCGTCCAGGGCGTATCTTCTGTACTACTCACCTGGAGTCACCAGTTTATGCCATTTCAACAAAATTTGTAGCCCACCATCCTATTAGCATGCTGGGTCCGACCCAAGGCATTGTCTCGAGGACTAAGGGGGAATGGTTGCCCAAAGGGTAATATAGAGCCCTTCCATCCATCAAGAGTACTGGTATTTGAGTCTAGCAAATATGTGAAGGACATTGTTAAAATTTTAGCTAATTTCACATTTTGGCTAGACCCCTCATGGTTGGGATCCATATACATGTAGTTAAAGGTGTCGGACAATCTACGATCACTCGCCCTCCAACACTGGGTCACGGGTTCGAGGCTTACATGGGGCAGTTGCCAGGTACTACCAGCAAGTTTGTTTTCCTCTACCACCAAAACTTGGCACATTCTTAAATGACCATAGCTGTTAAAAGGACATAGCACAAACCAAACCAAACAATATTTGTCTAACCACATGGTCAAAAATGTAAATTGCTTACAGAAGTATGACCCACAACAGACAAACGTGACCCAAGATCTAGATAACTCATCGCCCCAGCATGATATTGGTCAAAATGACCTGGTCACGACCAACGGATTATTCCGAAAGGTTGTTTAAAAAAGTTTTATCACCTTTGACCTCAGTGACCTTGAAATTGTGTCAAGATCATTTGTTTGCTAGTGGTTGCAGACAAACTATAGCCCTAGGACTTTCATCTCGCCCAACATCAATCAACATGATCAAGTAACTTGTGAGTAACTTGTGACACTGTCATAGGTGTCAACTTCTGAAACCTCCAATGAGGGAGATCTTCCTCATTCCACATTTCCAATAAGGGGGAAATTGTGTGAAATGTGACTGAAACTGTTTTGCTCAGTTCATCTTTCCCCTTTTTGGTATCAAAATACAATGTAGCTCCAAAAAGCATTCTCTTGATTCAGACACCTGTTATGATCATTACACACACCCCACAGTAATTCTCTGTCTAAAAATAATAGAACCAAACATTTGAGTTGAAGAGAGATTTAATTGCACATCATTGAACAAAGTCACATGTTAGTTATAAGACAACAAGCATTGGTACTACCAAATAATTTTTACTATAAAACAATTTTCAAAAACACGAAGAACCCTCCAAAAATCTTAAATAGACATTGCTTAATACCAAGTTGCCATCTGAAAAACTACAACAAAATATGCTCAACATTACAATTTTACAATGCACCAATAACACCCAATACTACCCAACATTATAGATTTTTGAAATTTAGAAATACATATGTTGCAAGTTCTTTTTTTCTGTTGCTGTATTTCTAAATGCATTTCTCAAAATTCTGCTCTGTATAAATACCAGAAATTTGAAACGTTGTAGTAAAAAATCATATTTTAAAGCCTCATAATAGATTATCAAAGCTTTAATACTCTTTGTAGTTGTAGTATTTCTTTTACGAGATATATAATGATAATTTTCTTTTAAATATGCTAAGGTGGTGTTTCTAGCTTGGTTCAAACTTTTTCATGGTAGTATTTCCTCTGTGAAAAATACATTCCACAAAATTAATAGCAAATAACATCGTTACCATGGCAAGGCGTTACAGATACTAGATCTGAAATCCACAGGTAACAGATACCACAAAATTGTCCATTTTAGCAAATCTGCTAAAGTTATGAGCTTCCAAATAGAGAGAGAGTGAGAGAGAGAAAAAAGATTAAAACATGTACAGTGATTAAATTCTATGAAATATTTGTTTCCAGGGGACTAGAATTATCTTTTGATTGTTTTGTTTTGAGTTATTTTGGTGAAAACTACCCAGTGTGGACAATTTACCAAAAGCAGCAGATCTTCTATTTCTAATAACAAGTGGTCTTTTCTATAGACTTAAGACATTTAAAAAAGCTGAGTGCATGTGTGTCCATTCTGTAACCTTGGTGAAATTGATATAAACCAATCATCAGGGAGCAGCATTACAACACCACTTCAACTAAACGAGAATAAAATGTGTTACCCAATCTGGCCTCCTTTTCTAACAATCTTAAGCTTCAACATGAAAGTAAATTTTCAACTTTTCCACATATATCAAAACTGAAAACAACACGAGTGACCTGGAATTCAAAATAACCACCTTACGATAATACACACAATCAAACTCAACTTTTTTTCTTCAAAATTGAATTTGTAAATTGTCAAAACATGTTTATAACCTAGTTGACTGTCTGACCATACAATCTATATATTTTCATATTAAATATGACAAAACCCTACTGTAATACGCTCATAACAAGCTCATAACAATACAAAAGATTGCAAAATATCAAACAGACTTATTTATGAGATCACAACAAATACAATTAAGCAGGATATTTCTAAATTAACATATTTTACTTTTATTAAATTTAAACAGCCCATTGTGTTTAATTCTATACTAAAGATATTTTGTGACAAGAAACATTTGAAAGCATCAATAACAAATATGAGATTGTTTCATATAATACTTAGTTTAGCTGCAGTTCAGAGTTGATGAAAAAGAAAAAAAACACAATACAATGTACCAACACAGATATAGTCTAATTGTGTGGTATCATAATATGAAAAAGACATGTACATTTACATATACACTATTTAAATATTTCCGTTTTATCTTTGTAAATGACATGGATATTATCTGAATTTAACTCATTCATCCCTGATTATTATAATGAAGTATTCCAACCTTTGAATTGGAAGAGTTCAAATGTGTCTTCAGGGGTGAATGAGTCAGGAATAAGAAATGCAACTAGATTAACAGATTTAAAATACAAAATAGAAGCCTTCAAATAATTTTTTAACATATATATATATATACATTTACCTGAAAAGTGATAAATGCAGACTCTTTATTTTGTATTTGAATAACTGGGTCTTCAGCCACCACTATTGGTCAATATTTTTTCATCAACTCTAGTTTTTTATCAGGTACTGTGGCCAATTTTAAATTCCATGAAACTAACCAGAGTATTGATCATGGGGTTTAAATGGTTACTCATATCTATGACATGAATATAATTATGTGATTATGGAAATGAGAGTATAATCCTTGACCTTTATGGTAATAAACCTTGACCTTTATGGCAATAACCTTGACCTATGACAATAACCTTGACCTTTATGACCATAACCTTGACCTTTATGGCACTAGTCCTTTGATCTGTCGCTGCCAGCAGTATAATCATCCATTAGAATTCTCCTTGAACATCTCACTCACGTCCAGTCATCCTCACAGTACAATCAGTTATCAACACGCACAAAGCTTGTACGTTCTCAACACCATTTGTCCATCGTTTTGTCTTCACCTCTGTTTGTTCACCAAAAAAATTTATTCTAGCACTCCCACTATTTCACTTTCAACAGCTACATATGTATAACCAAACAGTTTTATAACATTATGTGTGGAAAGTCAGATCCAAAATTATCATTTATTAATGGAATTCCCAATACTTTTACTATTTCTACTACTGATTTTGAACGAGTGAAACAACAAAGAGTGACGTTTTCTAAAGTTACTTTTGTGTTATAATGAAGAAAAAAAGATTTCAGTCTATGATTTCAGTGTAAAGAAATCCATTCCAAACTGTGCACCAACAGTATACCAGTTCATTTAGGTAGATTTGACTGTGATGTTTGAGCACAGCATGCTGACCTAAGTTTGTGTCACGATGGTTTGTCCGGTGATTTTATGTATGCAGAAGACCACCCCCTCATCAGCCTCCGAAGCTGTCTTAGACCAGCAGTTGGAGAATTCTGAAACATTTGTTAAAATCATAAATTAAGAAAAATAGTTAAAAAATAAAGTTGGGAAAGTTTTTATCATCACCACAGCTGAACTTTGCTAATTATTTCTGGGAAATACAATGTACCAGAACACTAACATGGTGAACATGAATAATCGTAACTAACTTACTTTACAGTCACTTCCTATTCAATTCAACATTTTATTCCAAAGATATCTAATTTTCACACACCAAATTTGCATTATTACTCACAGGCTCCACGGTATTTTATGAAGAAAACTCATTAACTTAAAGAAAGAATAACACTGCTTACCATATAAGGGCAGAGACATTAACTTGGAAATTATTCAGATTAACAAAGCTGCCTAAATGTTTGATACCAATAAAATAGATATAAATTTTAAGTCAGCCATTTCATTAAGAACCTGGAGTCAATCACCTGTTTGAAACGGTCAGTCATAGTAGGCTCTGTGTCCATCACCTTGCCTGGACAGACCAGCTTTAGCATAGAGAACCAGGGCCTGGTGGTCAGGTCCAGTTGACTGGTCCCTGGGGACCCCTCACCAAAACTGCTATTAAAGCTGCTACTGTTTGGGGTGGAGGGACTACACACTGGGGAGCTGTACTGGCTCCCTTGGGAACCTTTGGAAGGTGTAGATACATCTCTAGGGGCAGACAGATCCACCAGCCATGAGCACCAGTACCTGTGCTCTGCTATAGGGTCAAAGTTGTCCTTCTCTGTCTGAGAATGAAATACCATAAAATAATTACACTTGTACTGTATTCTGTAACAGTGGCAATTATTGTGGTGTGCAAATGCTTGCAGTTTTCATGCTTAGTACATTTACAGTGGAAAATATCCACACACAAAATTTAGATTTGGCGATTAGTTTGAAGAGTCACAACACCAACATTTCCTTGTATGGTAAATCATTTATATATTTTTTCTACTTACTACAGGTAGTTACTGATGTATGAGTCATACTTGAATTACTTAGTAATAATCTTAGACTACTTATTACCAGCACTTGGCCAAATAAACTGTTAAAGAATCTGACTTTTCTGACAGCTTTTCTAAGAAATATAAGCCTTAACTTTTCATAGATTTGATTCTCATACTTATCTATTAGAATGTCATTGATTTCTTAAAAACATTTTTTCAGGCAGAATTGATGCGTATGATGTCTTTCATGAAATCTTACGAAGCTATTCAATAATACTTACAACTTTAAACTTTTTGGCTACAGGACCATCTCCAGACTGCTCTTGCTCATTCTCGGTTGTTTGAGTCCCACCAGAGGACTTGTAGTTCCACAAGCCTATGGTTCGCTGACAGAAGCTACATTCTAGGGTGGTGCTGCCTTTGTCACTAAATGACACAGAAAGAAACATAACATGATGGAACATTATCTTCCTGTCCATTATGTAGTCTTAAAATTTAGGCGGCGTTACTGTATACCAGGAAATCTTTGCTGCCGTTTCACCTTTTAATTTCAAGTGGTTAAGCTAACGTGGTTCATGTCATTTTCTTGTAATGCAGTGAGCGTTCGTATTGCCTATGAACCACACAGCAGAATGACAGCAGTTTAATAACAAGAGGCCCAATGGGCCTGCATCGCTCACCTGGTATTAATCTCACACTTGTAATCTTAAAAGTGGACTGAAATACAGCTACAGGCAGTATATCAGTGTTTGATTCATAAGAACCTATTAAAAGATTTAAACATATGACGCCTGTGACCTTGAATGTCAAACAAGGACATTAGGTTGAACAGAGTTTATAGTCTTCCAACCCAGCATGCTTCTGGCAAAATATCATTACCCTGGACCTTTTGGTTATACGGAACAAATCATTTAAAGATTTAAACATATATTGACCACAGTGACCTTCAATATGGGTGAAGTTCATTCACTTCGTAGTCCTTCATCCCAGCATGTTAATGGCCAAATATCATCATCCTAGGCCTCTTGGTTATTCAGAAGAAATTGTTTAAATGTTTTTAACATATTTAACCCCTGTGACCTTGAATATAAGTCAAGGTCATTCATTTGAACAAACTTGGTAGCCCTTCATCCAAGCATGTTACTGGCCAAATAGCATCACCCTAGACCTCTCAGTTATTCAGAAGAAGTTGTTTAAAGATGTTTACATATTTGACCCCTGTGACCTTGAATATAAATCAAGGCCATTTATTTGAACAAACTTGGTAGCCCTTCATCCCAGCATGTTACTGGCCAAATATCATCACCTTAGGCCTCTCAGTTATTCAGAAGAAGTTGTTGAAAGGTTTTAAACATATTTGACCCCAGTGAGCTTGAACATTAATCAAGGTACTTTATTTGAACAAACTTGGTAGCCCTTCATCCCAGCATGTCACTGGCCAAATATCACCACCCTAGGTCTCTGGGTTATTCAGAAGAAGTTGTTTAAATGTTTTAAACATATTTGACCCCTGTGACCTTGAATATAAGGCAAGGTCATTTATTTGAACAAACTTGGTAGCCCTTCATCCCAGCATGTTACTGGCCAAACATCATCATCCTTGGCCTCTCGGTTATTCAGAAGAAGTTGTTTAAAGATGTTTACATATTTGACCCCTGTGACCTTTAAAATTGATGAAGGTCATTTATTTGAACAAACTTGGTAGCCCTTCATCCAAGCATGTTACTGGCCAAATATCATCACCCTAGGCCTTTTGGTTACTGAGAAGAAGTTGTTTAAAGTGAAAAGTTGACACCGGTCGGACGACGGACGCCGCACCATGCCATAAGCTCGAAGGGCCAAGTGAGCTAATAATGATAATAATTATAATAATTTGAGGTTCTTATATACCGCTTTCTCACAACCTAGTTCGTAGGTCGTCTCACAGCGGTTCACAAATTATTATCCGTGATTATAGGGTCTTTGCAACCAGCCAATATCTTTCTCAACTCCCTGGGGAGCATACAGCCGGTGCTGCCATTTCGGCGCTCACAGCTAACATTCAACAATTCTAGCACTGCCCAACCACATACTCATTTACAGCTGAGTAGACTGGACCAAGCGGAGTAAAGTATCTTGCTCAAAGATACACAGTGCCGTGCCGCGCCGCGTACCTGCAACCCTTCGGTCACGAGCCTGGCGTCCTACCACTAGACTACTTATGCCTCCTTATGCTTAATGCTTAAATAGCATATGCACAGGTACTACCATTGTATATATTACAAGTTCTTTCCTTGTAGACAATAAAAGACTGATGATATTTCTTCTCGAGTCAATAAAAACAAGAGTACAGCGGGCGGAACAATATACGCCCGTCGAATGCCATATAGTGTTACATACATTCTTACATTGAAATAAGATCTGCATCATTCTAAGAGTGGTAAGCTGACATTCTTTTCTTTTCAAGGAAACACAACAACATATCATAATTATTTAGCCTAGTAAGTTTCAAACAAATCCGTCAAAAAATGTAGGAGAAAATGAACAAATGGCAATAACTTTTGCAAAAATCGTCGAATCGAAATTCTTTTAAGGGAGACACAACTTCATATCATGATTATAAAGTATACCAAGTTTCAAAGAAATTCGTTGAAAAATGTAGGAGGAGATTGCCGGACAAAAATCAAATACTGAAATAAACAAAGGGCAATAACTTTTGAACTGTTGAATCAAAATTCTTTTCAAGGAAACACAACAACATATCATGATGAATTAGCCTACTGAATAATATACTACTTCGAATTCGTATAAGAATGAAATGATATCATTTGTTGTCTTTATTGAACCATAATCCTCTTTCAACTATTCATCACATTTTTTGGTCTAAACAAGCAGATTTTGTTCTATAAATCCACCAATAAACGGAGAGATAGAGTGAACAAACCTTAGGTTCCAGCCACAGAGAGCAAGTAAAAACGCAGCTTTGGAATTTTCTGTAACGGGCTGATCACGATCACTGAGAAAATAGTTCACAATGTCCTCGATAATTTCCTCGTCCAATCCCTGAAGTAAAAACATAGAAACAATTCAGTGAAATGTCTATTCTACCCTAGACATGGATTACTAAAGCTACACGTAATGGTATGCATAATGTACATGAGTAAGGGAGATATGAAGATTTGTGAGACGGAAGCTGGCGATGGACAAATCTTGGTATCTCCTGCAGAATGATAAATACACTGTAGTTCATTATAAATGATACATTTCTCTTTTTTCTTCTGTTTATTCAATTATTTTTGTTCACAAGAATATTTTACGTATACAAATGTAAAGAAATATGAAATTCACACATGACACTTGCATCCCCACATTCAAATCAGCACATCCTCCTCCTTTTCCATCATCATTATGATATTTTACTGAACACACCTCTTCATCAGCACATCATTACATCATCATCATCATCATAATGCCATTATTACTACATTATTAGTACATCACCATTATAAGCATTATCACATATTATTTAACAGTTGATTTGATTCGGACAATTAATACGTTCAGCGATGTCTGTCCCGGAATAAAACAATATCTAGAATTTAACTTAAGGATCTCTGTCCCACTGAACAGTGTTTTCCCCCTTTATACAATAACATCTCTGTAACTTTCGTTTGGATATAACTCTAGCACAGCTGGGCCAGGACACTCCTGTTGACCAGGTAGCTCAATCGGTGAGAGGGATAGTATAACAATCTGAAATCAAGGGTTCGAATCCCAATCTACCCCACAGAAGCTTTACACTTGTAACACTATTTATAATATTTTGTTTATTTCATCTTCATTATTTTTCAGAAATATCCTGAAAGTATGGTTTTCTTTTCATTCAGATATAAATATTAAAGTTACAGTCCTGCCGGACAATCAATTTCCAATACTTCAATTTTGGTAGTGGTACAGGGATCCTTAAATACCATGTTTAAAGTTCTAGTACATTTTATCCACAAAATTAGGATCCAAACCAGTCCGTTCCAGCATGACATCAAGTAAAAAATTTGCCCAAATCCTAGATTTCACAGGAACCATTTTTTCCTTTTTTCCTTTTGGCTATGGCACAAAGAGTCGATTTCTTACCTGTTTCACCATTGACCTGTTGGTCACCACAGGGAGCTGGGAGTCGCACGCTTGTAAGATCTTTAACCTTGTGTCAAAGTTTTGCCTTATTTCCTTGATGTTGTAGAGTGGAATCACAGCAAAAGATTCTGGGGATGAAAACATTCATTTGTTCTTATTGATATGTAGAGACAAAAACATTTTTTTTCTAAAATTGATATATTTTTTATCTATTATTATAAAAAAAAATGTAAAATAATCACTGACATATATATATATTCTGTTTTAGGCATTATACAATGAACATTAAGGTAAAAATGATCAGACTTGAGTAATTACAGAGTTGTCCTTCTTTTTAATACATGTCCATTGTAGGATGTCACAATGTAAACATACCTTAATTTTACTAGCTATCTGCTGCAAAATGGAAAATAAATATAACAGAACAATTTTTTTAAAAAGTACATTAAAAGTAGAAATTACATGCTAATCATTATGATGATAAAATGCAATTTGCTTTGAAATTTGCCAACACAACAACCAGACTTTGCAGTAAGCTCTACACATGAGAAATTTTAATCTTCCAAGTTCGATTTATGGAAGTTTGACTGTCTTTACTATCTAGCAAACAGGATATTATACTATAAGCAGGTTTTATTTAGAAATGTACTTAGGAAACATTGTCTTGTAGGCTTTGGGCCAAACCAACAAACCAATTATATACAAGAGGCACAGGGGCCTTCATAGCTCACCTGGACATTTTCTATTTTAAATCAAAACCTGTTGAATACTACAGTACACTTCATCAGAAAGTGCAAGAAATATAGGCTGAAACAAGCACTAAATCCCTTGGGGCAGGAAAGACTATAAGGACACAAATGTATGGGTAGGGCTGGATCCCTGGGTAGCATGAATGAATTTATCTCTTCACGCCTAGAAATTGTATATGGTTATATGGTTAAAGGGAGGGGATGTAAAATGTTTCCATGCTATGACTCAGAAGAAGTTGGATGACATTTTTGTCATATTTGTGACTTTGAAAATAAGTGAAGGTAATTTTTATGAAAATCTTTGATGAGCTTCTTCAGGAGAAGTTGTTGGAAATTTTTGATACATACGACCCCTGTGACCTCAAAAATAACTCAAGGTCATTCTTGTTTGCAAATTTTGTCAGCTCTCTCTAGGAATTTATCATGAGTCTAGGCCTTGTTCAACTTCATACTGCTGTGTATAGAAGATAACCTTCAAAGTGAGTTTGTTGTTTCACATATTTACTTGTACAGTAATTCAATGTGAAAGAAATAGAACTGATCATTGTACTTGGAAATAGTGATAATATTCTTGAAATGTCCAAATCCAAGATAACTGCTGCAACCGTCTTTTTTTTCTTTTCAATCAGCTTTAAAATAATACATGCATGATTATGAACCTAGGGGAACCTTCATAATTAATGAAATTTGAGAAATATCTGTCAAACGCTTTTTGAGAAACAGCCATGTTGTTTTTAAGATAAATCTCAATATGACACATGACGCAAAACTAAGGATTAAGGGGAACCTTCATATATAATTTGAGAAAGATCCTCCATTTCCTTTCAAAGAAATAGTGATAACAAACCTTCACTGTCAAAATCCAAGATGGCCACCTGTCAGGCATTTTGTTTATCCGATTAGTCGCAAAAGTAAACATGCACAACAAGGGAGCGAGGGGAACTTACATATCAAATTTGAAAAAGATCCTTCATGTGCTTTCTGAGAAATAGCGAGAACAAACCTTCACTGTTAAAATTAAAGATGGCCGCTTGTCGGCCATTTTGTTTATCCCATCAGTCTCAAAAATAAATAAGCACAACTAGGGACCGGGGCGGGGGGGAGACCTAACTATGAAATTTGAGAAATATCCCTCTGGTACTTTCTGAGAAATAGCGATATGAAGAATTGTTTATGGACGGACCACAGATCACGGGCCACAGGTGATTTGTATCAGATGGTGGGCGAAAAATCTACTGTTATGAAATCTCATAAATGTCATTGTGGTTTGATACCAAGTTACTAAAGGAATTTCATGTTCAAAACCAAACTTGATATGCACCCAGCCATAGAAATGAAAGTGAAAGTGAAACCTTTTCTAGAGAATGTGAAAGTGAAAGTAGAAGCGAATTTTAGGAAACACAAATATTACACTGGGCATGCTCTGGCAGTCGTTAAGGTTACAGCCAGGAAGTTTACACAGCCAGGACCTGTCTATATCTGTACCGGTATTCTGCATAGGACACAAGATTAGCTAATTTTGAAACAGTGCTGGGTTTGTATAAAACAACATTTCAGAGTAACATACCATGTGTACATACACTCCTACACAGTGGTAATTTGTTTTCTTTCAAGCTCTTGTGTTTACACAGAAAAGGCTAGATTACAGATCTGTTTTCAACGAGTTACTCTCAAATCAATGGTGGTAAAGGAAGTAATATTTCTGTTAACAAAAGATCATAGAGGGATCTTTGTGTCCACCATTATAAGAACTTCACAAGTTCCATGTAAGTTTGATCCTTTCTCTTATTTTCTCTTATCTGTTGGATTTATAGTCTTGTCAATAGTAAATGCAATAGTAACAGCTGTGTTTGAGTGTTTTCTTTCAAAGGGAAGACATTGTTTATTGCGACCACTGCAGGCGAAACACTATATAATTCCACTGTTGTTATTCTTACATAGAGCAACATCCCATTACAGACCTTTTCCCTCCCAAAATATTGTATCTTTTGAAATGTCTCATGAAGTAATTTCTCTTTAGAATTAATTTAATGTCATAAGTTAGGCAAACTAATCTGAGTGTAGAGTGAAGACTCTGTCCAACACTTTGGAATTATCCAAGTTTATAACATTATTTTATAACGTTGCAAGGTCTGAGATTGCCAACATATTGATCTGGGACTCCGACTGCATTCCTTCTGATGATCCTTGTAAATGTAAACTTTATCCACTTTACAACATATATGTGTTCTGATGATGGCTAGCCTAGCTAGCTGAAACATGTAAGCCGTTAATAAAACACAGAATCTAGATGTTGATGCTCAATCTTATATATCCTTTGTATTTATATATCAATCACTCTTGTTGACCTGGATGTTAGCCTGCGTGGGGGGGGGGGGTCTTAATGTGGGAGGAAATCAGAGTACCCGAGAAAGACACTGTGGTCGGGCAAGTGCCCCCCCGCCCCCACGTTTTCATGCACGGTTGAGGAATGGAACCCTGGCCACCTTAATGAAAGGGGGGTGCACTATCCACCGTGCCAACCACCTACCCATCAGGAAATAAGAAAACAGTTTGAGTTATTCAGAAGTTGTTAGAACATTTTAACATTTTTTATCCAAGTTAAACACATTTGACCCCTGGTACATTTTCCTACCTTCATTTTTACAGCAGCATGGGCCTACATGAATTGGGAAAATTCAGTGATAAAATTATGAAATGGAAAGATAATCCTCATTTATTCTTCATTTTGGGAAAATTAAGCACTTTTTTGCTAAATTTCAGCGGTAAAGCAAGGCACTGCCAGCCCCGGTGAATGTGAAAGATGGTTATACACATACTATGTATATCTTCAACTCTTTATAATGGCCACATAATCATAAGCTGATTCTGTATTTCAGGTTGAAACCAGTTAATTAAGACCTGCCTCATCAGTCTATCTACACTGATCAATTGCCACGTCGCCACGACACCTGACAGGAAGTTGTCATGATGGAAGAAAGAGAACAGGAAGTGGGACTGAAGAAGGACGAACATCAGAAAACAGACCCTGAAGCAACAGAAAACATGATAAGTCAGAATCAAGGGGGAGCAGAATCTGACGATCAGCAAACCGTACACTTGATATCTGAGGAAGAACTGAAAACTGTTCTGGATAATTTAAAGACCAAACCGACATTCTGTCTCGTTCACAAGGAAACAGAAATCTCCCTTTTCTGTAAATCATGTGACAGACTGGTATGTACATCCTGTTTCATAGATGGAAACCATGGCAACCACAAGTTCTGCAAAATTGATGATGTTGTTATTACAAAGAAGCGAAAACTGGATGATCGGATCAGAGATGCAAAGGAAAGCATGACAGAAAGCTTACAACAGAATATCAAAATCATCACCAAACAGCGAGAAAATGTCTCGGACAACTGCAAAATTGTTTCTGCAGAAATTGATGATAGGAAAGCTGTAATGTTACAAGAAGCGGAAGCTTGGGGTATAAATTTGCAATCGATGGTAAGAGAACATAAGAGAAAACGCCTTCAGAGGCTTGATGGCCTTCAGGCAGAATCAGACACATGTCAAGCAAATCTGAAACTTTTCAAACAAAATCCAAACTATGGTGAAACAATTGATGGGATAAAACTGATACAGGCTTTGGAGCTCCTCCAAAACAACACAGGAGCACAAGCCAAGGACAAGTCTGAGGCTTCTGAAGGAGAGAAAGAATTAATTTTCACAAAAGGAGAGGGAAATACAGAAAAGATGGATATCTGGTTTGGACAGATTAATGGAATCATTCCTGTGGACAATCCGGGCAAGATATCAAAAAAAATAAAATTCTGTGAATCAAAAGTAGATTGCATTTCTCCCTTGGACGAGAAAAGAGCTTTTGTGGTCACAGAAGAGCTGCTGTACTTAGTGGACTTGACTAAAGCCAAGTACAAGCAGGAAGACCTGGTACCATTGATGAAGGGGGTAGTGTACATCACTCCGGTCACAAAACAGGGCATCTATGTACAGCAGAAAGATCGCACTGTGGTCAATCGGGTTACAGAAGCAGGTCTAATATACCGCTTTGCTGACTTAAAACCTGAGGCCTCTGATGAATCCTGGCAAACCATACGAATTTCTGACACTGGTATGGTTATTTCAATCACAGAAAAAAAATTTGTTGACAACCGGCAAACACCCAGGAATGTAACACTAAAGATGATGCAGTACAACAAACATGGAATTAGAGAAAAGGTAATATTCTCTCAAACTTTCGAACAAAACCACTTTCTCTTTAAAAACCAGTTTCCAGAAAGTGTTCAAACAGCATCAGATGTCTACATTCAGACCACACCCAAAGATATTCCAGAGAGTTCATGTGAACCAGGAATTCCAGAGAGTTCATGTGAACCAGGAACTATCATGAACTTCAAAGATATAAGCAAAACATATAAGGGATGTATAGGATCAAACCCAGAACTCACATTTCATCCAAAAGGGCTATGTAAGGACCAGAATGACCATCTCATCGTATCCGACTACTGGAACCATGCCATACACCAGCTCACCCCTGAGGGGAAATTCCACAAGTTCTTGATGAGAGAAGAAAATGGACTGACACATCCGACTGCTGTTGGTATTGATGGCTTAAACTGGATGTGGGTCACACAGAGGGATGGAAACATTCATGTCGTCAAATACATCCCTTAGAATGTCGATACTTTCTACAAGGATTTAGGGGGATTGTTAGTATGAACCCAGGGTGGAGGGAGCACATGACAGGAAAATATCAACAATGCCCCACTTGTCACAACATGTGACCTTTCCTTTACCGGCCGTTAAAATATTGCCTAGGCATCAAATCATGCCACTGAAAATATCACTGGTAATCATTCTCTGATCATAAAAAATGTCCGTATAAAGAACATAAAAAGCGCATTATAACAGAACAACAGCATCTTGTATCAGAAATCCTTACACTGATATCTAAATATCTATGTTTCCAGGAAGACTACTTAGATTTTGATGCCTACCCTAAAATTACTGGAAACATAAGAATCAGGCATAAATATTTTTCTTGGCCTAACAAAAATTTATCTAACACTTCATATCTGTTTGGCCTCAATATATCAGATTCATTTTGCTTTAGGATACTTTATACATTAGTATTTCATATTTTGTTGGCTTTAAGATATTACAAATGGTTTTTGCTGGCCTTTGTATTCCTTTTCTTTCATATTGCTCTTCGGATACTATACATTAATTTGTTTTACCTTTGTATTCAATTTCTTGTTAAATTAATTTTGTTTGGCCTTTGTATTCAACTTCTTGTACAATCTATTTTGTTTAGCCTTACGATACTATACATTAATTTTGCTTGGCCTTAGGTTACGACCTGATTTTTTGTCCTGATGATGTTGCACTTTTTTGTTTGGTTTAGTGTGGTTACAGATACCTTATCCTTTGCTTTTAATTTTTGTTTTGCCTTATTATACTACACATCATAGTTGTTTGGCCTCAAGATACTACACATCATATTTGTTTGGCCTCAAGATAATAAAAATTAAATTTGTTTGGCCTCAAGATACTTAACTTTAAGTTTGTTTGGCCTCTAGATAATAAAAATTAAATTTGTTTGGCCTCAAGATACTTAACTTTAAATTTGTTTGGCCTCAAGATACTACACATCATATTTGTTTGGCCTCAAGATAATAAAAATTAAATTTGTTTGGCCTCAAGATACTTAACATTAAATTTGTTTGGCCTCAAGATACTAAGCTTTAATTTGTTATTATATTTGTTTGGTTTGGTGTGGTTAAGGATATCTTACCCTTGATTTTTTTTTTTTATTTTGCCTTATTATACTACACATCATATTTGTTTTGCCTCAAGATAATAAACATTTAATTTGTTTGGCCTCAATATACTACACAATATATTTGTTTGGTCTAAAATAACTACACATTACATTTGTTTGATTCAGGATACCTTTGCTTTATTCTTTTGTTTTGTCTTATTATTTAGACATTGTGTTGGGTACAAACCGGGACTAGGATTTAGAGATTTTAGAGTGACCTTGTGTTGAGGTACAAATCTGGACTATGATTTAGAGATTTTAGAGTGACCTTGTGTTGAGGTACAAATCTGGACTAGGTTTTAGAGATTTTAGAGTGACCTTGTGTTGAGATACAAACCTGGACTAGGATTTAGAGATTTTGGAATGACCTTGTTTGGAGGTACAACCTGGACTAGGATTTGGAGATTTTGGAATGACCTTGTGTTGAGTTACAAACCTGGACTAGGATTTAGAGCTTTTGGAGTGACCTTGTGTTAAGTTACAAACCTGGACTAGGATTTGATGACCACGAACAGGATTTCTTGTGTGACCAAGTCAGACCATGCTTTAGTTTCTTGCAGCAATCTGGATCTGAACGTTGAAAAATGATACCATGTACATTATACTACTGCATACCTGGAAATCTCCACTTTTCGCCTAAAAATCTATTTTCACCAATATTAAATTGGCCCTTCACATTTAATTACTATGTACATTATAATGTTAACAAATGTTCGCTGCAATGATAAAATCACCCTCGTTACAGTGGGCAAAAAGGCTAAATTAATTGAAGCAAACATTTCCCAGTATACAAATGCAACATATGTTATGATACATCAAGACATTGACATCACATGATTAGCCAATGATTCTGTACCCCACATTACAATACAGTAGCAATGCTGGAAGATTAAGCGTAATAAATTACATACTTAAACTACTAGGTTAGGTTCATACAGCAAAATGACATCTGCAATTCATAGAATCTACGTGGTACATGTTCTGGACTGAGTGATTTTTTAATGAACTTTGCTAATTTGACATAAAAATATCTGTGTCATATGATGCCATTTTTTTCTGCATATTTGGTATACTTTTTGATAAAACAACATATACAAATCATCAAAGCTTATATTCTATGTATTCTAACATTAAAATCTCATGACAACAAATTTTCTGTTTTCAGGGATGTCACAGGAACTTTGAGAACATACTGTATGCCGGGAAACTTTTGCCCTAGCAGATATTTGCCTTTAGCCGATAAACTCCATGTTCACTTATAGTGTTAATGTCACCCTTCACATGTAATTACTATACATTGGTTGCTAATATTAGCTGCAATGATAAATATGCGCCCATTGGGAAGGGTGAAAAAGGCAAAAGTTAAACTGTGGCGAAAATGTCCCAGTATACAAAAAAATCAAAATATATATAGGTACTGCATGTCATTTTCGAATTCACACATATTAAAAGTATTTTTGCCATACTTGACATTTTATCTCTTTGTGACAATTTGCCAATGCAAGTTTTGAAACTTTTTTTTAATTTTGTAAGGTTTGATATTGGTATACGTACTGTATGTGTATGTGATTTTTTTTCTTTTCTGAAACTTCTTTTCAAAAGATTTTATTTTCAAAAGTGTTTTATTTACATCTTCCACCACCCTTGCTAAATAAAAAGCTTTTCCTACTTACATATTTGTTGGTCTCTTGTTTTTGGGAGCTGTCCACTTAGTTTGGCTTTACAACCCACACATCCTAGCATGTCAGTCTCGATCACCTGCCAACCATACCGTGCACACACAAGGGGAGATAAATCTACTGGTTTAGCAAACCAATTAAAAGTCTGATAAAGGGTTGAAGAAAACAAACTTTAATAATATAATCCTGTCAATTAAAAGCAATGGTGGTGACTCATTACAATACATGTCAATTATCCCTGTTTGAGAGGGACTGTCCCTCTGACCCAAATATTTACCCTTTGACCCCTATGAAGGCAAAGGACTCGGTGTGATCCTGCTATCTTATAATTCTGACTAGAGTTGTCCGTGTTAGGAAGCAATGGTCCGTCTTCTACATCTGCTTCCCACAGTGAAGCAAATATATATAAAACCACTCAAACAACAATTACACTCTAAGATGGACAAATCTGGTCAGAATTAAAAAGATATGGGGGCTAGACTAGGTCAGGGGTAGACAATATGGGTAGCCCGATAGTCTGAGACTAGTGAAATCTCCTGCTGCAGGACAAGTGGTTCTAAAATCTGCTAGCCGGATTGACTAGTCAAAATTTGATATTGCTTATCATGTTGAACAATATGGGGTTAATGGAATTTGCACCATTGGAAACTCCTTCCCTAATGGACTAGTGGATTTCAAAATCAGTTTCTAGGCCTGCTAGGTCCACCTTAGACGACAAAGGTGTGAATATACCTGTTAACCCCTTGAGCCCCTTGCTGTTGGACATTGGTTGAGGAAGAGGCAAAATAACTTTTGACTATGGAGATATTGACCAAAAAAAAAGATGTGCAATTTGACACCAAGCTGTTAGTTTATGCATGTTTCTCAATAGACTAAAATCATACAAGTCATTTCTTAATTAATTACCGATATTATACAAGTATTCATATTCACAGCATTTCATGAATATATAAACACGTGTAATTTTATATCCTGACATGTACAGCTGATTGATTAACCTTTAAATGTTAAATGCTACAAATCCTGACCAACTACAGTGATGCAGAAAAGCACTGTCATCATATTTTTCTTTCACAAAACTCTCCTGACATTGGATGTGTGTTCAAGGATACAGTGAAGGTGTGGACTCTTTGGAAATAAGCTTCCCTGCTCCGTGGATGTGGACCTTTCTGTGCCGGAGACGCATCTTCTTTGTTTGTAGATGTCTGCTGTTGTCCATTACTTTTGTTATGAGATTCTTTGTCACATTCATTTTTTGCAGGAGTCGCAGGGTTTCTAAAAACAAAGTACAAATTTTTAGTTAAATACCGCTTTTTTTAAACCGAATTTTCTTTTCTATGCTTATCTATATCTAATAAATTCTACTGCACAGAACTAGAACAAGCAAATATTCCAAAAAAAAAAAAAACATCTTCAGCCCCAAGTGTTTGTTGACTTTGGCTTAAACTCAAGATTTCAACATTGGTAAAGTGCAGGAGATGTTGTCCGAACTCATCGATGGACAGATTTTTCAGTTGGAAGAGTACTAGTTTACAGACATCTACATTGATTTAAGTATTTAGGGTTCAATTCCAAGTTAGTTTTGTTCCTTTCTTGGTAATGTGGTGAATTTCGGGAGAGTTATCTCCCTTGGACAGTGACGACACGAGATCTCGTCGAGCTACGCGACACTAGCTTCACTGGGATGTATTGGCGCGGTCTCTTTACATCTAGATATCCAACAGACAACGGGTGTGTGATTTTCCTCCACCTTGTACTTGATTTCAGGAGCTAAGAGCAGTTACAACTACTTGTTGTGACGGTGTGTAACAAACACACACCGAATTCACGACAGTAATATTACTTACTGTAACTTTACTATACTATGTACAAGATAATGTCATTTGCTCTTTCTGATTTAATCATTAAAGAATGGCAAAAGATTGTTAACTATTCGTTTATACAGAAAAATAACCAGGCAGATGATACAGGTTCCATAAAATACACATCAGAAGAAGACACAGGCAGGAAAAAACGCTATCGTAAGAAGAGCTGGCGGTTCCATCAAATAGCTGGTAAACAGGAAAAACACTCGTAGACTAGTACCTCAAATTCTATTCACACCATTTATTGCATCAGAAGTTGGGGGTGTAGTTTACACTCTCCTGGAGAGACGCATGAACATTGTAACTCAACAGGAAGTCATGGAAATCGAAAAGCGACATATCAGACAGGCCCTGACATCATGTGGATACCCTGAATGGTCTATAAGTAAAGTACAGAAACAAATAGAAAATGAAAGCAATGCTAATGGCCCCAACCAACAAAGAAGTACAAACACAGAGAGAAAAACCAATGGCATGGTCACTATTCCATACATAAAAGGGGGGGTCTGAAGCACTTTCAAGAGTGTTGCACAAACATCCACCAGAACGCCCATGCTACCATACGACACCATTAAGCAACTGCTGGTATTACCTTATCTGAAAGACAAATTGGAGGGCAAAACAGAAGTAGTTTCCCCAATTCTAAAAACAGCTGCAACATTACATACATCGGCCCATTTACATCAATTAAAGCATCTACGGTCGTCTAGTTTGCCTTGACAACTTGACAAACACAATAGCTTGCAGTTGTACAGCGCACACTGAACTGTGTCAGCTTTAGCCTGATCATGTACCCCATTGGTGTCGGCCATAATACACAAAAGTTGACAGACTGTTTTTCTGGGACTTTTTTGCAGATTGTCTTCTATTTTTTTAAGTTAGTACGTACGGACTCAGTAAAAAACTGAAATAACCAATGGCTACTTTTGTTACCGACATTGTGAGCCTATGTCTGAGAAATATTAAGCTACAACATGACCTAAAGAGACAACAAATGGTTCCGGCGAAAAAAGAAAATTTGTATTCATCTGCAGCGAGCAACCCACTTAGAAATATAGGCCTTTATTTTGAACTCCAGTTACGCCGATTATAAACATGAATAGCTGTATTGGTGCTGTTGTATTAACGTCAAAAAGAATATTTTAATTTGGTACTTTGCAAACAGCTATTCACGAATTTTTGAAAACCCACTTTGAACATTTTGTTGGATTTTTTGCGGATGAATAAATCAACGACAAGAAAATATAGGTGTTTATTTGGTGTGAAAGCATGACACCTATAGATTAGGGGCCCAAAGGGTCGCCAATCCAAAATTGTGTAACAGAAGTCACAAGTTTTCAATTTGTCCGCTAGGAGTCGCCTTATATATCTGGCTTACTAGTCTTAAACTCTTATGAATGAGCTTAAGAGAAAATCTCCCTAAGAAAGTTGGTAAAAAGCCGCTAGTATTTTACCAGGAGGACAAACATATCACCAAACTATCATTTTCTTCATTCATTGAAAATTCAGCAGATGAATTATTTAAGCATTCAACTGCCTTCTTTGGAAAGTTATTGTCCTATAATTCTCACAGGATTCAATGCAAACAAATTGAATAATAAATAATGCGCATATTGGTACTGTTGATATCTCCCTCATCAGACTCTTCTTCGTTGTTTAAGAGGTCAGGAATTGTTAATGCAAAATTTGCCAACAATTTTTTCGTGAAGTCAATAATACACTTAATACAGTGACGTCGGTAAAAACGACGTCATTAAGTCACAAACATGTTTTTCATACCACTACACCAATGGGAATTATGTCAGAATTATGATCTGATATCTTTCTATTTTGTTTGGTAAGGTTATATAGTGACAATGCAGAGCAAATGGAAATATATTAGTTTATGGTTAAATCCAAAGAAGTATATCAACACAAAATGTTGAAGGCTGTGAGTGTGCACAAATAGATATTTTTTCTGAAATGTTTACCATGCAGACATGAAAGTCCATGAATACCTGAAATACTGAATTAAAATACTTTCTATATTAGGCTTAGTACACAGGAATCTGACTGTGATGTTTTATGAATAACTATAACAATCTATTTATGGAAAATACCCCTTACGCTACAAAAAAAAAACACTGAAAAAACTTGATACTAAAGTATAAGGGGGTACTTCTTCATATACAGATTGTTATAGTTATACTGATGAAATGTCAGACTCAGTGTAATCAGTAACGTCACGCTACCACAATTGGTACACTACCCAAATAGGTACACAGTCAGAAAATGGTTCAAATAGTACTTAAAAATTAAATTTGATCATTTTCCTTTTACAGTATAACAAAAGAGATATTTATCAGCATTTCCATCGAAAAGTTTTGTTTGCATGAACATTTTAAGAGTAAACATTGACTTCAAAGTATCAGAAAACCAGTAAAAGCAATGTACGTCGACGAAATTTTGCAGAATTTCGAAGGGCTTAAAGATAAGCATGTTTAAATGTTTATAACCAGATAATATAAAAGTGTATATATATGTTGTGATTGTTGGTCCGAGGTCCCCATTGTGTGTGAGTAATGGTGGTGTGAAACCTTGGAATGAGAGACTGCAATATTTGGGCACGTGCTGGGCGAGACGCGTCAGACTGATGCAGCCAAAGACTGTTTGACTGAGTAAGCATAAGAACTAGACTGCATCACGATTACCGGTAAGTTTTAGAGTTTATTTCAGGATAAGAACTAGACTGCATCACGATTACCGGTAAGTTTTAGAGTTGCTTCGGTCCTTTATATACAATTGTAGTTCAGAATGGTATTTATAAAAGCGATATATTTTGTAACAATCGGAACATTAACCAGTAGAAATAATAGCAAGTTCCAAAGATATGTGAACCAATTTTGGCACTAATCACGTCCGAAAAACGGACAAAATATTACTGCGAGTTTAGCGTTCTATTTTCAAAAACAAATTACTTAGAATTAAAACTTTTTCTGAAAATGAACCACCATAGGTAGTCTTTGTAGAGAATCAAGAAACAATCCAGATACAAGATCTGATTTTTTAAATATCACTGAAGTCAAAATTGTACAAATTGTGGTAGCGTGACGTTATTTCAAAACTGAAAGTGAAAGCACAACAGAATTTCGCTGTAAAATTGGCAAAATTCTGCTATATGTTCACATACGTGTTAACGTCAATGATTTCATTGATTATTAATACCTTTCATATTCAAAGTCGAGAGTCTCTGGGACTAAAAATGATGACAAAAGTCTCTTGACACGTTCTGGTGTGACTTTTTCAGGAGTAGCCATTTTGTGAACACAGCCGAAGGTATTACTGTTACGCTTTCGTTCATTGGCTCATATTTTCAACATTAACCAATCGTGACGAGTTTCGCAAGGACCACTGAATCCGAGTCCAGAAAACGTTTCGACTGTTGCTGTCAAAGTAGACGCTTGGAATGAAACCAAAATAATGGCAGGAAACTTGTTGGCTTTCCAAAGATTTGGACCAACGCAATATGACGACGAGTCGTCTGAAAATTTGGTCGAACACAATGTTGGTAAGAATGCATTATTAAGTGTCTATTTCTCCACTGGATGCATTTTCTAGACGACAATTATAAGTTTATTTCGTGTCGGAAATTTGCCCTTGCCTGGGGGATTGAGAACGACCCAGCTGATCCGAGATGTCAACATTACCATAAATAGCCAGGCGTCACCCCAGTTATTGACATCCGTATCTCTAACACTTATTTGAAAAAAAATGATGCAGAGAAAGTTTATATTCATCCACCGTTTATAACATGATTATATGGAAAAGAAATGTTACCAAATTTTAAATAAACGGGAAAAAAATATCAAATAACTACAGTAGTTGAAACCTAATTAGTGGACACTCTATCGTATAAGGATTAAACCCATTTTTCAACATTCATAATGTTATGAGCGCAAATCGAGTTTTATGCAGTATATATGTATGTTACTAATTCGTGTTCTTAACTCCTGCTAGTAAAAAATCTGGTTCAGCATGTATATTTATACTGTTTTATTTAGTTATAAGCTAAGGTAATTCCTGTAGGAACTTTATCTAAATCAGAGATTTGTAACAATAGAGTTTCTATCGTTATAAATCTCTGATTTAGATAGAGTTCCTACAGGAATTAATTATAACAATGATCTTATGCTATGTGAAGCAGGGGGAGAAAAATGTAATAATATGTATAATACTGTTCTTCATTGCATTTTACATAGATACTGTTTTAAAAGTAGTCAACACTCACTCACTCCAATCCTGCCAACTCTCACAATCACCATCTGAGCAGGAGTTTCATAATCTGAGGCTATACATTTTTCCATATATGCATATATAAACTCACAATCTTGGTACTGTACAATCTTTTGTTATTACTTCATATTTCATAACTTCATTAATTAGACACTGTCTGGTCACGTTGTTGGACAAACTTAAATGTAGCACTAGTACATGTAAAGTTTGTAAGTGCCAGATCAGGCTACTATAATTAGGCTTCAGGCAGACAGGCACTGCCTAATTTTAAATTTATTCAGACTTCTACAACAATTACGAAACAAGTAATTTCCACTTATATTATTCCCTCTTGTTGGCCCCCCGACTGACTTGGTGAAAGGAGGGTGCGTTACTGTGCCAGTCAACCATCTTATACCTATTGTCAATTAGACCATGTGTGAAGCAAGTTACTCTAGCTGAATCAGGTGATCAGTCGGACGTAACCAATCACTTGTTATCCTCTTGTTCAAAGTTACAATTGAGGTTTCAGATAAGATGAAGCTATCTATCATATAAAGCTGACCAAGCACCACCTGGATAGACACTAAATTTGAGTTACTTATAATTAGATGTCTTGTAGGCTAACAATGTGCCATCTTTAATATTGCAGCAACGTCTGGATAAAGTTTAAAACCAAAAGCAGATGATGCAAACATTTTCCAGGTTACTTATCAAAATGGTAATAGTTTGGTAAATAAAATTAAATAAAGCCAATTAGTTTGGTTGGATCAATATCAACTTAGCTGATCAGGCTGGGATCTGTGGTAGAAACTTACCATGTTACTGTGGTCGCATTTATTTATTGCGACCCAAACAGTTGAACCAGTTGGTCCAAAGTTGTTTGTTTATGAAATAAGTTTGGATGCTGCTTTCAGTTGAGCCTTAACACAGCCTTGCAAGGCCTGCATAAACCTGTGTAGGTCTGTCAGGATTTATACCCATAAATGTTACATTTAAAACCAGACAAACCGGTTCAACCGGATATGCGAAAGGGGCCTTGATATTTACGTGTCAAAATCTTGAACTGATGTTATGGTAAAAGCAACAACTAGCAATAGCCTGCTCAATGTTTATCTGTCCAGGTCCTAACTAGTTAGGGTTTCTGTTTATTCTTTTGAAGGTTTTTGTCACTGAAAGAAGAAACGATAATAAAATTGCAAAAAAAAAATGTCTTTTAGGATGATTGTGTTTTATTTGTGTACAGACTATGACTTCCTGTACCCCCGAAGTGGTCACCGCGTGGCTGTCGACGAGAAGAACATGTACGTGCTGGGAGGGTACAATCCTCGTTTCTGGGACGTAGAAAATACAGAGGATACTTACTACCCTCTCTTTAAAGAGGTAACCATTTTCTCTAACTTTAAGATTATAAAGTGGGTTTTTTTTCAAGTTTAATTAT